>NW_005298226.1:0-654 GCF_000412655.1 Myotis brandtii
ACACATGCACGTTGAGACCAGTGTCCTAGTACAGGGCCTTGTCCCCCTCAAACCATCATCTCAGACCTGGGCTGTAACTCCCCCTCAGACCAGAATCCCCGGTCTTGTCTCTCCCTCAGGAGGGATAGGAGGGGTGGGATGGGGACCTTGGACGGTGGGAGAACAGAGATGAAGGAAGGTGCACGGTGTGGGCTCTCCTGGTCCCTGGAGGAATCTATGTGCCAATGACCAGTATAAGCAGTTTCCGACTCGGCAAGAGGCTGGGCTAGACCGGTCACTGAGGGGAGGCTTCGTGGTGAGGTGACTTTGAAGAGGGTCTCTGGGCCTGTGGGCAGGGAGGGCTGTGCCAGGGCGGCTGGCAGCAGTTCTGCGTCTGTTGGGGGCAGCTGTGCCCCCACCCCCCAGGCTGTGGCTGAATGCTGTGAAATGCCTCAGCTACCTTCTCCCGGCCTTGACGTGCTGTCCCCGAGGCAGTCCTCAGCCCAGCCCTGGGCCCTGCCATGCTACTGGACCCTTCTGAGGCAGGTGTTGCTCATCTAATATGGAGAACAGGGAGAGTACACCCCACATCGGGGATCCTTGGGGGTAGCGAGATCACAGTGGTGAAGACCCCAGGCACACACACAGTTGGCATGGAACCCACGGCATGCTCTT
>NW_005298227.1:0-654 GCF_000412655.1 Myotis brandtii
TTACTTTGTCATTCAGGGGCAGGGCACATTTAAACTTTAAAAACAAAGGGAAACAAACGATTTCAATTCTGTTCTGAACTCAATTGCCATCGTCTGGACCCCTGGCTGTGGTCTGGGTCAGATCTCGGTTCTCTGATGAATCTCAAAGTCAATGAGCTGATTAAGTTTCTACTAATAAATACCACCTCCCGTCCTATTTATTCTTTATCCTGACTTGGCCAAGAGTCAGGAGTGGATACCACCCCGTGCTGTGGGGCTGTGTCGGGAGAGAGCGAGGCCCGTGCTCCTGGTGGGAATGTAAATGGGTTTCTGGAGGGCAATTTGACAACAGGTCTTGAAAGCTTTGTGAAAAGTGCACACCCTCGGACTTAATGCAACCATCACAGATCTGCTCACAGTTAGCAGATGGGGATGTTTACCACGTGGCTGAGCAGAGCCAAAAGGCTGCAAGTGACCTCCATGCTGGGAACGGGGCGGGGCCAAGCCAATGCCAGCTCACTCCATGGCACACCACAAAGCCATTACAAATCATGTCATTAAAGGAGATTTTCTGACACAGGAAAATGCTTACATACTGTATTTTTTAAAAACCAGGCCACAGGACAGTGAGAGAGCATTCTGGAAATATATTGCTATTTATTTCTGTGTGTGCAC
>NW_005298228.1:0-654 GCF_000412655.1 Myotis brandtii
CTATTCTGCTACATGAGGAAACAGTCAGAAGGTGACATCTATGGACTAGAAAGCAGGCCCTCACACCACAGCTGCTGGCACATTAAAATTGAACTTCCAGTGTCCAGCACTATGAGAAAGAAATTTCTGTTGTTTATAAACTACCCAACCTGTGGCATTTTTTCATAACAGCCCAAATGGACTAAGACAGTATAAGTTTGAGGAAATGAAAATTTAAAATATTTATCTTGTTTTCAAACTTGCCAGTCATCATCCACTCATAGAAAATGATCTTTCTGGAGTAATCAGTTGCTGGAGAAAGATTTCTACAAGAAGGGTGAATATTCCCAAATAAAATATTTAGCTTAAATCAGTAAGTAGACTATGATCTACCTAATGTTTCTCTTTCTGTCTCTCTCTCCCCATTTCTCCCCTCACAAATGAGACTACCAGGATTTTTGCAAGAGTTGTTTATACCCATTGTATTCATTTCCCTACTTCCAACTCACTCTGTGAATACACTTTGACCTGGAAGCACATTCAGCTTCTCCAGTAGCTGGCGGCCCTCAGGTTCCCCTGACTCTCCCTTTGTAAGCCTTATAGTAGAATGTCCCTACTGAGACACCGCTTCTAAACAGCTTTCTCTAGAGCAGCGGTTCTCAACCTGTGGGTCGC
>NW_005298229.1:0-654 GCF_000412655.1 Myotis brandtii
TGATTAGTGACATTGAACATTTTTTCACATACTTGTTCGCCTTTGTAGCACTATTCACAATAGCTAAGATGTGGAAACAACTAAATGTCCATAGACAGATGAATGGGTAAAGCAAAATACAATGAAATGTTCATCAGCATTTAAAAAAAGAAAATTCTGCAGTATACGATGACATAGATGACCATTGATGACATTATGTGAAGTGAAATAAGCCAGTCACACAAAGGCAAATATTTCATGATTCCACTTACTTGAGGTGTCTATTCTTTTTCTTACCTGGGGGAAGGTGGATGGTGATTATTCTCTAAATGCCCTCTCCAAAGATTATTTATTTGATATTCTATTGTTTGTGTTTTTATGTATCTCTGCAGGCTGAATCATTTTATGGCTTATTTTTCATTCTTATAGAAGTATATGTTTTTAATTTATTTTATATTCCTGAGAAACTGAATGGCTCTTCCTTGTTTTGATTACAAAAGCACAAAAAGTCAGGGTTGGGTACGGAGTTCAGTGAGAAGGAAATCTCTAAGCAATTTGCACACAAGCCAGGTGAGCAAATAAGGTCTACACTTGTACGTTTTCCTCCTCTTTCTATTAATAGTTTTATCAACAAATTACAGATATGGCAAAAGAGTCACTAAAATCTGAGACTGA
>NW_005298230.1:0-654 GCF_000412655.1 Myotis brandtii
CTTTGCCTTTGGCCCCAGGATGCCAGGCTGGAATAGCAGACTTCCCAAAGCGTGTCTTTCCTAGAGCTGTTTGATGCAAAATGCTGGGTGGCTGCCTAAGATTCAGTTGGAGAAATCAAAGGAGGAGGCAACGCATGGAGTCCAAGAGTGGAACTTAATTCATCAATGTCATCTCTAAAAAGACCTTCTTCTTGGCGCTCCCAGCAAGGTGTGGCTCCTACAGAGTCTTGCCTGGAGACTGTGCTGCCCAATACCTGAAACAGGTTTCCCAAAATAGAGCTGACATTTAGTGATGTGCCAGGCACTGTATGGAGGGCTTTGCATACATTATCTGAATTAATCCTCATAGAAACACCATGAAGCATGAGCTATTATTATCCCTGTATCACAGCTGGAAAAACCCAGGCTTGAAGAGAATAAATAGCTGAGCGGATGGTTAGCCGGTCAGTAGTACAGCTGGGATTTGAACCTTAGCAGCTGACCTCAGAGTCCATGCTGCTAAACTCCTTCTCTAAGGTCTTGCCTGAGAGCTCTCCCATATGAGCCTGATGTCTCCTTTCTTTCCCCAAGGTTCAGTTGAAGTCAAGATTAGAAAAAAGCTCTGCTGTATAGAGAGGTGTTAGGTCCGGCGTACAAATAGAAGACCCAGAGTGA
>NW_005298231.1:0-654 GCF_000412655.1 Myotis brandtii
TGGGCCCAAGCAATCAGAGGCTCCTCACCCCTCCCCTGCTTTTGGAATGTAGGTTCTGTCCACCATTCCCATAGTGGGAGCTGTTTTTGAGAATACAGCCTGGAGAGAGCAATGTGCAGTTAACACCATCTGGATGGTACACATGACTGACCACCGCAACAAATCTATAGAAACTTCCGATTCTGCCCGAGGTGCTGAGATCTACTCGTCTCGCAACTGCTCAGCACAAGCCTTGTGGGTAAGTTCCCTGGCTTGTTAAACTGCCACCTACCCAACCGGAGTGTTCTGCGTCTTTCCCTGGGCTCTCCTCACCCTCCACCTACAGGAGTCAGTTTGCAAAGCAACACTCAGGGCACCTGTGATCACAAAGCCGGGCAGGAGCTCACAGGGCAGCTTCATGTGGGAATTAAGTACTTTGACAAAAGCATCACATGGCACCTCTACTCACATTTCATTGGCTAAAGAGGGTCACGTCATCACACCAAACCTCATGGGGCATGGAAATACAATTTCTTTCCCACTTCAATGCCCCAACCTTACGTGCCTGGAAAGACTAGATGCAGAAAAACACAGGTGAACCTCACAAATATGTTCCTCACCCCAGAAAATTCAAAACAAACCTCACTTCCCCCTACTCTCAGCTTGTCATCTGTC
>NW_005298232.1:0-654 GCF_000412655.1 Myotis brandtii
CTTTGATCCGACCAGAGCTCTTCTAAGTGTTGCAACTTCCTCTGTAAATAAAAGTGAAAGAGGTAATTAATAGGTAAATACAGATAGAAGCTGGACTAACATTGAGAATAAACAAGTTATCCTTATGAGCAGCATCCTGTTATTCATAATAATAGAGTTTATGGACCATGCACAGCCATAAAAAACCCAAAAGAACATAAAAATCTTTATATTATGAAATGATGAGTTAATCCGCAGACATTTGTAAACAGACAAAATAGCAAAGGGGATGCATCAGGCAGTAAATCATTTTATTCTCAGACGACTCACACAATGTCCCCTGATGTCAAATACCGGGAAAACCAAAGCCACCGTTTTCCTAACCCCTAATATTGAAAAGAATAACTTCTATCTTTTGGAAGCTCTTATAGTTTTTTTTTGTTGGTATAATATGGAGGCTTCAAGCTTCTAAAATTTTCTTATGGCATTATATTTTGAGATTTCTCAGAACCATAGACTGGCTTTTAAAATTAAATGAGACATTAAAGTTGATTTAAACCAATGGTCCTTAGATTGTGCTCCAGGGAGCCGTGGGGACTCCTACTTGGTGTGTCCTGGGGGTGGGGGTGCAGGGATCGGTTAGAGAAGGACCAAGAGAGCAAGACCCAAAACCCT
>NW_005298233.1:0-654 GCF_000412655.1 Myotis brandtii
TGTTGGGCTAAGTCGTAGAAGCTTAATATAGATCCCAGGTTACTGATGTTTTATAGAACTCTATTCAATATGTCAAAGATAAGGATTGATAAAATTGTTTGAGATAAGATGATTTTAATCATTGTGAAACAGGAATAGGTTTAGGCCCCCTTCTTATTAACCTGCACCTTAATGGCTTGAATTACTTCTAGATCAGTTAGATGCACACGTTCCTGCTGTGGTGAGTAGAAGAATTATGATTCCTACTTAGTATGTTATATTATCATTTACTAGGAGCCATCTAAGTAGAAAATTGATTGTTATTTAATAATTGTCAAAAATTTGGCTTGAGATCAACTACACTAATCCAAAAGCATCATTTTTTGGCAGTTTTTCTTCATCACTTATATGCAACACTCCGACAGAGCAGGTCAAACCATTCAATTACCTGACAATACATTTTATAACTAACTGATCTTAAATAATTCACCAAGAAGCTACTTTGCATAAAATGAGACCTTGTATGGATTTTATTAAAAATGTATTCAGGCAATAGTGGGAAAATGTTAATGACCATATTGAAATTTTTCTATGAAAAAATCATTTTTGTCATATTCTATGGTATAGAGTACTGAGCCTCATTTGGCTGCATGCTAGGAGACCAGAACTTTTTTT
>NW_005298234.1:0-654 GCF_000412655.1 Myotis brandtii
CATGTAGCCTTTGTTTGCAATATTGATTTTTTGAAATAGTAGCAATCCAGTGGGTCACCTTTTAATATTTTTAGTAAATAATTATGAGAATATCCACCAACTATTGGTATGACCTATTTCTTATCATTATGGTCTCAGGTCAGATATCATCTCATATAGGTCACTATAATCAAATTAATCCCACTCCTCATCACTCTTTAATGTTATTAGTCCCAAAATATATTTTTTTCATAGCAGTTATCAATAATTGCCATTATATAATTTATATTTGTTAACATCTTAATAGGGGCATTCTTTCTGCTCATCCTAGGTTGTGGAATGCATGAGGACAGTTTATCACTATACATAGTAGATGCTCCATAAATATTTGAGGATCAAGTCCATGCTCTGTTTTGGATCATTAAGAAAATGTACCTTTGAAGTGATGTAATAGATAGAAGGTAATTAACACCAACAATTCAAAAAAATCTTTAGTAGTAGTATTGGAAGAATCAGGTAAATGCATATGTATATTCTGGAATATTTATTGAAACATCTATCTTGTTATTATGTGATTCTAACTTAAGCAGTTATGAAAATCACAATCACATAAGATCATCAAATGTACCTTCTTAGAGCATGAAAATATATCTACAGATTAAAACATCTTGACCA
>NW_005298235.1:0-654 GCF_000412655.1 Myotis brandtii
TTATCATCGGAGAAGTTTCTGAATTGTTTCTCTTTTGTGCAGGGCATTTGCCTGCTGCTTTCCTGATTCCTCATTAGACTGAGAGAATTGAAATAAAAAATATCCTGGAAGATGTGTTCGCTTTCCTCTCACACATTACAACAAAGTAATTTCCTATTTCAATTTTAAATCAAGAGAAGATGCACATGGCTTGTGGAATGCACTAGTTCCTACAAGCAGGTTATTCCATTCCCAGCCCCTGAGGCTATGGCTCTGCTATAAAGGAGTAATGAGGCCAAAGGATAACAACCTAAATAAATGCCCATCAGAAAGGGGACTAAGGAAATTCTAGTGCATACAATTAATGTAATACTGTGCAACCATTCAAATGAAGATGCAACTGTGTATGGTCCCCAAGTAAATCAAGCCTAACGACAGAAAGTGGTTAAGTCATTTTGACTCTGCAGAGGGGAACTGGGGAACTTGGTGAATTAGAGGTGGAGGAGAAACATGTATAGTAAACCCTTTTGTAGCATCTGCTTTTTTCATTTTTACCATATGTATATGTAATGTGTTGGGAGAATCATAGATAGATGATTAGATAGATAGATAGCTGATAGATAGAATGAATCATGGATAAGTAGATTTAAGACCAAAAGTTAAAAAAAAAAAACA
>NW_005298236.1:0-654 GCF_000412655.1 Myotis brandtii
CTTGCAATTATGACCTGCTGGAATTGGCTTCCGGCAGTCCCCAATATTAATTCTGCAGAAATGGGTGATAACTATAGCTAACATTTAACAATAATTCCTGCCCCTGTGCCTTGTATGTGTTATACCATGAAACTATCACAACAAAAAAAGTGTTGTCGCCCCCACTTTACATATGAGGAACCTGCAGCTCAGAGAGGTGGAGTAACATTATGTGAGTTGACACAGATCATAAAGGGCCAGGTGGGTATTTGATCCCAAGACAATCTAACCCTAAAGGCTTCTTCTGTTTTACATAATGTTGTCTTATCGGTTGCCACCATGCTGGCAAAAACAAAGAAAAATGTGAAAAGATTTCATTCTGTGCTGCAGGAAAAAAAAAAATACCGCAAGTGTTTTCAACCTTAAATCAAATTCACACTTTGCTTTCCTCTCCGCGGTTGTAATGATCAGCCTTTAATCTTCAGGAAATGAATCCTGCTCCTACATCAAAGTGAAGGATGAGTTTTGTTCTTCTGTGACTGATAACAGCTTCGGGAGAGCAAGCAGGACGCCTGATGAGACGGCCATTTTTCTCCTCACTCCTGCTGCCAAGGAGATTGTGGGCTGACCTCACACTGAAATGACAATTCTTTCCTCTGGGGAAGCAGAAGCAAA
>NW_005298237.1:0-654 GCF_000412655.1 Myotis brandtii
GATTATAAGTCATAGTTTGACAAACCCTGACCTAGGTCCTAATTCTCAGATAGTACAATGTATGAAATGATCTTCAATATCATTATTTATACAACAGGTAAGAGCAACAGTATAAACCTGTTGTGAAAACTTGACAAGTTTCTTCACCTTTCTAAATTATTCTGCCTCCTCAAATATGTTAGAAAAAAACATGACAAACTGAATTTACCTAAGTTTGTTGTAAAATTCAGGTGATGATATTTGAAAGCACTTATAAAAATGCTATAGACTTACTTGTAAAGTATTAGTGTTGTTGTTACTATAATTAGTAATTTGCTGTTCTCTTCACCACTATATTTAAGGCCCCTAGAAGTCACATATATTCTGGGGGTGACCTCAAAGAATGTGAACTGCATAAAACTCACTCAAAGTTTATGAAGTAACTCTAAAATTTGAGGAAGAGCAGATAGGATTAAGACAGCACTTCCTAGAGTCAGCCCCATCATATAGTAGTCATGGCAGATGTTTTTCAAGATGTTCATGATCAATCCTTTTGAAAACAGTGCATGTGACATTATAAACATGAGTATATTATTACACTATGAGCATTAGTAATAAAGAAATACTTGTCAACTGACGAATAGGTTTGGAACATTTATACCCCTCTTTCAGAGA
>NW_005298238.1:0-654 GCF_000412655.1 Myotis brandtii
CACACACACACACAGGAACCTGGAGATATAGCAGACACCTGTGAAGCATATAACAGTTGCTGCTCCCAGAGTGCTTCAAAGAATAGAAGGAGGAAATAGATTTTTTTTACTGAGGTTGTTCTCAATGATACTGACCAAAAATTAGACTTTTCCTTAGAGAGCAGGGGCTTCTTCAAGTGGGGGAAACAGCCCCTCCTCTGAGCGTGAGCTCATCAGCAGTTACAGATAAAAGGGACGTAGTGAACCTGAGTGAGCAACGCCAGTGTGAATGGCGGCTTCAGGGACAAAGCCAGTGATACGATGAGAAGGACACAGACAGAGAGCCATGAGCAGAGGACCCGCCCGAAGACGGGAACCCAAAGCAGAGAGCAAGCAGCAGAGGAAGCAGTGACGGGAGTGTGAAACTGTGAGCAGCAGGGAGCACACAAAATCCACGGGGCAGGCCCCGGGGAAATGGAGGGCACGTGGGATTAGCTGACTGAACTGCAAAGAGAGTTTGCAAATTTTCTGCAACAAATAACAGAGCAAACGAGTGTGACATTAAAACCTAGAAATCAGTATTGAGGCCCTAAACTCATAAGCCCTGACCAGGGAACTGTCATTGACCAGGAGTGAGAACACCAACACGTAACTGATCACCAAACTATAGCTGAC
>NW_005298239.1:0-654 GCF_000412655.1 Myotis brandtii
AGACACTTAGCGTATTACGCTTTTATTATATAGGATATGAGTGTATAAATATTTCAAAATCAATCTTTTCCTCAGTGCTAGACATGAGATACTGAAAATAGATATTTAAAAAGACCCTTGAAGTATAAATGCATTTAGCATATTATAGTGAAGAATTATATTTTAAAGCTTGATTGGTTAATTTTATGCATCATTTATTTTAGTGTCTCATAATTTGTTAAGGAAATATTACTATTCAAATGTTTTAGACTGTTTCCTTTTCCAATTCTCAGTTAACATATTGGCTACAGCAGTTTATGCTTCTGTTTGAATACTTTCAAGAAAAGAAGCAAGTTATTAACCCATTGAGGGTGAGAATTATAACTGTTTGATAAATATATTCCAAGTACACAGTGTTATTATTGTTTCCTGATTAAAGAGACTTTAGTTGCTGGTTATGGAAATAAGCAAGTGAAGACTCAAATAAGTAATTATATTCCGTAGGTGTTTAATGTATTTTTATATTAGTCACTGAAAAACAATTGCCCATTCTCATCCATTTAACATGTTCTTTCCTAAAAAGAAAATACCATCTGCAATTAGGAAAAACAAAAAGGTATATTAAATAAAGTACTATGCTTTATTTTATTGAGTAGGTTGTTTATTGGCTTGTTT
>NW_005298240.1:0-654 GCF_000412655.1 Myotis brandtii
CACACACACACACACACACATTGTTCATACTAAACAATATCATGTGACAAAACCATTTGTCATAATTTGGGGATTTAAAATGATCCTCCAGTATCAGGAATATCTGAATCTCTTTAGATCTTACCATTTCCACTCTAAGGCTATATATCAGCCAGCACGGCCTACTGAGCAAGTAAGATTGACTGAATCTGCTCAAACTTCCTACCAATCTGGATAGTGACAAATCAGAGAGTTTGCATCTTAATAGGGATAAACGTATAATCAAAATCAACAACACTGATCATGGTCTCACATGATTAATTCCACCCCTCAGCTCCTAACAAATTAAACTACAATAAAACCTAGCTGCTCAGCAAAATGAGGCTGGAGATGTACATTCAGGAAGAGTTTTCTTTTATATCTCTGACTTTTTGGCAACTTCTCTTCACCTTTCAGCAGACACTGCACAGGGCCCTATCAGCTTGCGCCACTCATCCCAGGTGTGGCTCCATGAAAATTGTCTATCCACATTCCCTCTCAAGAAGCCTGGGTACCATCCAGCTAATATGATAATTGCCTCCATCAGAAGAGATCTTGTGAGCTGCTCACTTATGTGTCTTTTGAGACAACATGAGTGATATTTGTTGTGGGAGGCAGCAATTTCCGGTGTTTACC
>NW_005298241.1:0-654 GCF_000412655.1 Myotis brandtii
TGTGTGTGTGTGTGTGTGTCCGGCAAAGTGGCCACCAGCAGCTTCCACATGCATCCCACCAATTCATTGACTCGGGATAAGAAAATGTCCTTTCCCTATAGTTCCAGCAAAAGACCTAGGGCAGGCTCTCCTTAGCTCTTCCCCAAACCAATCACTGGGCCTAGGGGGTTGAAATATTCTGACTGATCAGGCTGTCACAGGGCAACTCCTGGTGGCCTCCCCCTTTCTGCTTGCCCCTCCCCTGCTGCCTCAGCACTTCCAAACCATGGAAGAGACCCACCTGCGGCACATGAAGACCCTGCTGGGCTCCTACGCCCACTCGGTGGAGGACACCCACGTGCAGATCGGGCAGGTGAGTGGGGCAGGGGTGGGGCATGAGGGTGGAGGTGCTGAACAAGAGGTCCCTGGCCTTGCCCAGTTACACACCCCACCCACTCTGCCCAGGTTCACGAGGAGTTTAAGCAAAATATAGAGAACATCAGCGTGGAAATGCTGCTGAGAAAGTTTGCAGAAAGCAAGGGCACGGGCCGGGAGAAGCCTGGTGAGTCGGGGCACCTGGGGGTCAGGCTGCGTGGAAAGGACAGGGTTCACGAGGCAGGAGACTTCCCTGGGTCTCAGTTTCCTCATCAGTAAAATGGGCTGATGACAAGTCTA
>NW_005298242.1:0-654 GCF_000412655.1 Myotis brandtii
GTGAAGATGGTATTTATGCCTGAATTTTAAGCCACCTCTTTGAGTTACTCATTTTTCCCTGGTTATCTCCCACAGGTTACATGTTAGTAAACTTATATAGTTTTTCCCTTGTTAATATTTTATTACAGGGGTCTCCACGAAGAACTCAGAAGGGTAGATTATTATCTTCCCTCCCCTACAATAACAGCCTGGTATTGGCACAGTCTCAGGCCCCTTTTAATTACCCATAATGATAGCATCAGCACAGACTCTCTCAGAGTTCACATCTGGTTATTCCTCTGATTAAAACCGCTATTGGCTGGCCCCGGCATTTAGGAAAATACCCAAACAAGGTGCTTTACAGTCTGGTCCCAGCCTACCTTTTCAGGCACCTTTATCAGCTTCTCCCATCAATTCAGGCACCTTCATCAACTCCTCATCAACTCAAGGGTAAAACCCACAGAGATCCGTGTGGGTTGTCCCTTGCATCGTGCTCCCTCTCACCTCTGTGTAGTGGGAATGTAACTTATGCAGCTGCCAACATGCATTTATTGGAGCCCACGAAGGACCAGTATGAATAGGATTCAACAGTATTGATGATGCCATAGACCAAAGCATTCCTAAAATCAGTACAGTAGGTCCTCAAATAACATCTTGTTTTGACATTTTGTTGTA
>NW_005298243.1:0-654 GCF_000412655.1 Myotis brandtii
GCCCTAATTATCATATTACCCTTTTATTAGTATAGATATCTATATCTATATCATCTGTATCTATATCTAATCTCTGATTGGTTCTGTTTCTCTGGAGAACCTTGACTAATACAGCATCTCTGCATGGATATGTCACAACTTATTAAAGCTAAATTGTCAAAAACAAAACTCCTTAATCCTCACACCCAAATACTTCCATCCACTCCCCTTCCAAATCATTTTCCTCCACTACTGACCTTATCACAGTAAATGGTACCCTGTTTTTCAAGGCTTGAAGTTAGTTGGAAATTCTCTACTCACTCCCTCCATTCAGCCACAAAGTCCTAATCATTTATCTCCTAAAATAATTTTTGAATCATTCACTTTGCTTCATCTTTACTGCCACCCCTCCAGCCCAAACCACCACCACCATTATCTCTCCTGGTCTTCTGGGATAACTTCCTAACTGTTCTCCCTTCTGCCATGCTCAGCCCCTACAATACAGACTCCACATAACAACTAAAGTGGTCAGGTAATGTCAGTCATCTGCTTAAAACACATCAGTGGCTTCTGGCACTCAAAACACAACACAGGCTTTTTAAGACCTACAGGATCTAGTCCAGTGGCCACAACATTTAATAACAAAGAAACAGAATTTCCAGAGGTTGAGGCCCA
>NW_005298244.1:0-654 GCF_000412655.1 Myotis brandtii
AGCAGGGGCGGGGCCGGGGCCCTGGTGCTGCAACCCCTCCCGCCTGCAATCCTGCCCTTTTTTCTGACAGAAAGGGAAGAGGGTAAAAGTGGACCGAAACCAAAACATTCCCCGAGTCAATCTGTACAGTAAGCGAACCCAAAGCAGCCCCTCCTGCTCGGACTGTTTCCGGGAGGCGGTGCCAATGTGATTCCAGGGCCGCGGCCCCAGGTGCTCCCTCGCCAGCCCTGTTCACCACACCTGGCCATTGTCTTTGTCCAGGAGCAAACACGGGAAATCAGGGACCACTCAGCCCAGCGAGAGCCCTCGCCTGCCCGAGGGGCCTTCCCTGGGAACAGAGGCTGCAGGGCCTCCCATCAGTGCCCGGCCTGCTCCCCGCCTCACCCAACATCGGGGCGAGTTGAAGTGATGAATGCTGCTGGGATTTGGGGAGTACTCGCTCGGAAGGGAGCACCCATTCAGAAGGGGGCCCAGGAGCATCTTGGGAGTGAAGGCTGGGAGTGAGGCGGGCGGGGCCTCAGGGAGCCTCACCTGTACGCAGGAGGGGCCTGCAGGCCCCCTCAGCACTGGGCCGGCCGGGAGTCTTGGCGAGCTTGTTGGCCGTCACCCGGTAGAGCACCCCTCCGATACAGCGGTAGCCTCTGTCCCGCCAGC
>NW_005298245.1:0-654 GCF_000412655.1 Myotis brandtii
GGGGGCAGGAATTGACTGGGAAGGAGCACAAAGAATCTTTTACGGTGACAGAAATGCTAAGTGAGTGGGTTATACAAGTGTCTGCATTTGTCAACACTGATGAAACTGTACCCTTTAGAGTTGAGAGCTTCCCTGTATGTACATTATCCCTTCATTTTAAAAAATTAGGTTAGCTCAGTAAATGCTAACTTGTGGATGGCTAAATACTGTTTACTAAAAGAAGACATATCTTTTAGCCGTGGTATTTGTGGAAGCAAGGTTAGTGTTTTGTAACAAACCTTAAATACTCTGACATATTATGGCCCTTATGAAGAAGGTCTTAGCAGGCAGTGTTATGGTTTTTCTCAAAAAGCAATTATTCTTTTCAAATGCCTTCACAAAAACAGAAGTGCAAAGATTAGATTAATTTTATGTATTGTTAAACATAAAAATGTGACCTTGGACTATGTATAGGGCAGTAAGGTTGATTAATGACTCAATCAAATTTAGTTCTTTTAACGGACTTATACTTTCAGTAAGTGGTAAACTTCGTGAAGAATCTGTGAAGACAAAATGATTCAGACAAATCTCAGGTAGAGAGCTTTGTCGTAGGCCCAGCCATGTACTCAAGCCATCATTGCTATGACTACATATTTAAACCACAAATTCAGACAA
>NW_005298246.1:0-654 GCF_000412655.1 Myotis brandtii
TTATTCAAAGTGTGTGTATGCATTTTGAGGACACTCTCTATATATATGGTCAGTCAAGGATTAAGAACCTCTGTATTGAAACGCTTGCCTCACACAGATGTCTGTTGTTGAAATGATACAATCTTAAGAGATACATTACCTAGTAACATTTAAGAATGCTATCATTAAAACTGGTGAACATCAGTCAAAATATTTCTAGAATATGAACAAATCTTGAAAGGCTGAGATGTGGAGAATGATTATTACACTTGAAAACCTATCCTGCAGAACAACACGAGACCCTCTGATTAGAAGGTCCCTACACGACCAGCTCATTCATCCTTTGTCCAACTTACCCAGTCTGTCTGGGGTGATTACAGGACCCTGGCCTGAGATCCTGCTCCCTTTTATTCACTAAGGCACATGAAATAACAGCCTCTGTAGTCATCACCTGTGTCTGCAACATCCCTTCTCACTTCTCCCATCTTCACATCTGTGGACCTAAGGGGCCCTGCATCTCAGAGGAGGCTAGATCCTGGAGGAACTCATTAAAGACAAAGTAATTATGTAGGACTGCTCTAGCACAATGCTCTCAGAGTCCTGAAACAGTGACTGGTTATAGTCACTGATCATTACCTGACTACAGTTTGGGGCAGTGATGGCGAACCTATGACA
>NW_005298247.1:0-654 GCF_000412655.1 Myotis brandtii
TTAAAGAGATAATGAACATCATGGCACAATAATTATCAATCACAAAACCCATTGAATATACATAAAATATTGTATATGTGTGTACATATACTAGTATACATATATGCATATATATATAATATATATATACACATACACATATACACACATTTACCTGAGCCAATATTAACATCCTGACTATTGTACACACTAGACCATTTATTGCCATGAAGTACAAGATTCCGTCAGGTTTCCTTTATTGACATTTTTAATCATATCCTAGCTCTAGTTTCCTAAATAATCAACATACTAAAGGGTTATGTCACATCTAATAACAGTCCCTTAGACCCAGGGATGAAGTTTCCTGATTTAAATCATAAAAACCTTTCATGTCTAAGAGAGAAAGAGAAACAAAAATAGATTGGTGTTGTTTATAAATTCTAATCTGCCTTTGCCATATACTAATCTTTTCATCAGATTCTTGAGTGAGACCAAGGTATTGTCTTGAAACGGGTGAACATTTTGGAAGAGTTTTGTTAGGTGATATGCAAAAGAACACCCTCAGTAAATACTTCTTCTGAATCATTTATTCAGTACATATTTTTGTAATGATTGCTTTGCCGCATTCACCGTGCAACTTCTGAGAATGCCAAGGTAGGTAAGACTTGTCCTCTT
>NW_005298248.1:0-654 GCF_000412655.1 Myotis brandtii
GCCAAAAAGAGAGATGCACACTAAAGAGCAAATCAAACAAAATGCAGTTTGGGACAATGGAATGGGGAGCAGCAGCCAGCACCCACATTGGCATAAAAGAAAGCACAGATGTCAGGGTAGAACCATAGTTTCAGAAGCTTTGTGACAGTGAGGCATAGTAAGAGAGAGAAGTTTACAACTGCCAATATATGTGTCTAGAAAAAAGTAAAAGTACAAAGTTTGTGTCAGAAAAGAAAAAAACCTTGCTATCTCAGAACATGTCATTGGCCCTCCTCAATGTACTAGTATACCTGCAAACAGCCTACTCAAGAAGATTTATTCAAAGATGAATAATAAAAAAAGAAAGGAGCATGGATGCTGTAATGATCACCAGAGGACTCGTGCAATATCTATAAAAAGTGCAAAGGAAAATATGAGAAAGAACAAGAGGCAATGGTAGATGGAAGACACACTCCAGAAAAACATTGCCACAGAGCAGACAAAAATTAGCACTAAAACCATTGCTCTGAGTTAAATGAATAAATAAAGCCCTCCAGGAAGTAGTTATCTTTGTAAACTAAGATCCTGAAGTAGATGCATACATCTTAGGATTTAAAACTAAAGCTAACCATGAGCTGGTAGTAATAAGAAGAGTAGAGAAAGATTTAAAAAAAA
>NW_005298249.1:0-654 GCF_000412655.1 Myotis brandtii
ACAATAGAAGTGATGGCAACAGCTTTTATGCCATAGGCTTGTTAATTCAGTCACTGAGGGCTGAAAGAGTTAGGAGGAAGCCTCAGTAAAGCTCAGGACAGTGTCTGGCCCAGAGGGACATGCAACACATGTTTGCTCTCATTTCCTTACTTAAAAACACAAAGGCTTCCTGCCACCCCATGGCAGTATTCCCACCTTCTTCTTTGCTACCATACTTTTGTTCAGGTAGCAATAAACCCGAGCCTGGGAAAACCACGACTGGGGGCGGAGCCAAACGGCAATTCCACTCCCCAGGGCCATATACCAGCTTTCCATCCCTTGGAGCTCGGGGTGGCCATGTGGCCCAGGTCTGCCCAGTAAGTTACCAGAAGTCCGCTTGAGGGACTTCTCAGAGTAAGTTTCCTCCTTGATAAGAGGAGGCTGTTAAGGTGAGCCATTGGCCCCCTTCCCTCGCCACCTCCCCCTGAAAGTGGGGGTGTGAGGCCATCTGCACATTTGGTTTCCATGACAGTCAAGGTAGAAGGTGAAAATCGACAGCTGAGGCTGGTGTGGGGGTGACAATAAAAGGCTCTCGGTTCTCCAAGACGTGACTGAACACAGACTTCCAACCTTTAAACTTTTTACCAAGTTAATGATCGCTGTCATGGTCTAGGC
>NW_005298250.1:0-654 GCF_000412655.1 Myotis brandtii
CCCTCTGTGTTCCCTACGCCCAGTCTATAGGGCATGGGCCCAGCTGACTCTACTTCTGAATCCAGGGATGAGTTTATAATCCGAGGATGGGCTTGACCAGTGGGATTTGGTTCAGGAGTGAGCACAGGATCCAAGGTGTCCATTGAGAGTGGGTACCTGGACGTTGGCTGGAGTTACTGAAAAGGAGGTCATCCTATGTTACTGGGATTCCTACACTGGTAGAATGGAAACCCAGAGGGACCAATGTGTCTTCATCAATATTTAGGGAGGAACGGCTGAGGATGAAACAACAGAAGGAAAAAAGAGAGGCAAGAGATGAAGAAAGATTTCTAGTGACATCTTCTTAGCCACAGTCATGCTGAATTAGACTGGCTCCAGCCACAGCTGAAGACATTATACCTTGAACTTTTCCAGTTAATTGAGTACATTTTTTTCTCTTAAGCCAGTTTGAGTAGATTTCTGTCACTTGCAATTTAAAGAATTCTAATGCACTAGGCCAAGAAAGAGGAAGCAGAAAGACCTATGAAGACAGACCAGCATTTCTCAGACCAGGAGCTGGAAAATCTCATAGCAGGCTGGGAACTGAATTTCACTCCGTTATTTCTGTAGCAAAAGGGTTGGGATGGGAGTGGCTGGTGTTTAGGCAGACTGGCC
>NW_005298251.1:0-654 GCF_000412655.1 Myotis brandtii
CCTGATGTAGACTAAATCTCATCCAGTCATTCGGCATTCTTCCACTTCCTTCATGGCTGGGATGCTTTCCATGTAATATTAGTGTCAAATGCCAAATGGTGAAGTTTGGACAAACGTTTTAGCCACCCACACGCGCTGCTCATTGCCTCTGAACAGGAAGGAGAACTGTATGATTTAAGACACTGTTGCAACTCGGAAAACTGGACCCAAACTGGCTTAAAGCAAAGAGGAAATGTGTTGGTCATAAACTGAAATGCCCAGGAACTAGCTTGGCTGTGTGAGTGACTTCCGTAGGCCTCTTCCCCTCTCTCCATCTCTCTACATTAGCTCCAACTTCAGGCTCTTTCCATGTGGTTGTAAAATGGCAACAGCAATAGCTCCAGTCCTTATCCTCTCAGGGTCAAGTTCAGCAGACAAGAGCAGCAGGCAACAGTCCCAGCCTTCCTTCCCAGTGAGAATCATTGTGTTTCACCGGCTTTGATCAAACCAAGTGCCAGAGAAGCAATCCAGTGGCCAGATTACAGGGCACTGATTGGCCTAAGTCCTAATCACGGGCTTCTTCCATGAGTGGGAAATGGAGTTCCAACGGAAGCACATGGACTAAGAATAGGAAAGGAATGAAGCCCAAAACGTAAGTTAGGATTGTAGCCAAAA
>NW_005298252.1:0-654 GCF_000412655.1 Myotis brandtii
CTGAGAAGGTGACATTTGAGGAAATCCTGTAGATGAGGGAGAGAACCATGAAACTATCTTGGAGAAAGTTGTTATAAGAAGGAAAAGGTGATGCAAAGACTCAGGAATGATAAAGAAACCACAGCCCAGAATTCATACTAACCCGGGAAATAAGAACACTGTTTATGTGAAACTGGCATACAACACAAAACTAAATTCTGATTGTTTGACCACCATCTAGTTTAGGCTCATATTTTCTAAGATAAAATCACAGACAAATTGATTTAACAGAACTCGGGGTTTCCAAAGAATCACTGGCTGGTTGAGCAACTTACCTAGTTTACATATTCTCACGATTCTCTGGCTTTTGCTCAAAAAACAATTTAGGATTAACCCCAGCCCAGCCTCTGAATCCCCAACTTCCCCCTTTTTAGATACTCCCCAGACTCTGCCAAAACAGTACCCTCTCATATTCAAGGAGTTTAATAAAGACCATCAACAGGCTTTGCTAATGGTCTTTGTATAGAAGCTTCATGAAGCCTGAGGCAAGAAGGCACCTGGAATTTTAAAGTGACAAGTGGCTCAGCGGGGCTGAAGCTATGTGAGTGAGGAGGAATGTGCTGGGAAATAATATGAGAGGCAAGAGGGCCATGTCATGGAGGGCCTTTTTAAAGA
>NW_005298253.1:0-654 GCF_000412655.1 Myotis brandtii
ATAACAGGAAAGGAGCAAAGGGAAGGCCAGGCATTATAGGCCTGTCCCCTGCAAACATAGGGGGAAGGGGACTGAACAAAGGGAAGGTAGTAAAGTTGGGGGGATAGCAAAGGTGCTTGTCTTATCAGTCACACCTGGGAACAGAGTTCATTGGCCAGAATGGGTGTGGCCACCACAAGCAAGGGAAGATTTGGGATATTGAATCCCCTCAACAAAGGAATTTGCCTTCTTGTGCTTTCAGGACCCTTGGGACTCTTGTTGCTTGGGGCATGCTCTACTGCATTCTCCTCTGTGGCCCATGGCCATGCGAACGCTCCCCCGACACACACATGGACTAATGGGCTGCAACCAGCCTGATGCCGTACTGCACCCGGCTGTGACAGGGAATGGAAACGCTGGACTCTGCCTCTGCTTCTAGCTTTTCTGAAACCCCAGCTACACTTCTATGACTGGACTAAGGAAAACTGAACTTTAGAAACCCAGGGATGTAATTCCACGCAAAAAAGAATCACTCATTCTCCCTTACCAGTCTCAGAAAATTCTTTTTCTGAGGATATCCTAACAACTCCACCCCCAGCACCCAGTGGGGAAGAGGACCCGCCCCCCATTTTCTCTGATAACAGTATAGTACAGTGGTCGGCAACCTGCAGCTGG
>NW_005298254.1:0-654 GCF_000412655.1 Myotis brandtii
CACTTATTTGGTAGGATGGGGCAATATGAGGGAAGACTTCCCACAAAAGGACTTTAGGGATGAGGATATCCCAAGGCCAGTCACTGGGGACAGAGCCCTTTTCAGAAACAGCAGGTAATTGGGCGTATGGGGTTGGCAGGCAAAGAAAGAGAAGAAGGCAGTGATGAATAAGAGCCTTGGGGGATTCAAATCAGGGGAGAAAGGATGGACTTGTTAATAGTGGTGTTGGTTTAACTGAAGGCCACATGAAAAAAGATAAAATTGAAATCATTTTTCATACTGCATAATACCATTTGTCTCTCCAACAAGGTCATGAGCTCCTCAAGGACAGTGTTAGAAAACCTTCAATCTGGTTCCATTGAACTTTTTCCTCCAAAAAAATGAAACCAGAATATAGGCCTCAGTGGAGTGGTCAAAACCTTCCTCCGAGGAAAAGATTAAGACATTCGACTGTTGGCATTTACTCCAGCTTCTAACTCTCACTGCCAGTTTACAGGAAATACAGGAGATAAAGGAGTCTGTTCAGTGACAGACACCACAGGGTACAATCAACAAGATCTAGAATGTGGTTACTTCAGATTTGTTCTGCTGCTTTGTGAGCGGCTTTCTTTAACAAATAAATGCCCCCCTCCCTCTCCCCCCCCCCCCCCCCCC
>NW_005298255.1:0-654 GCF_000412655.1 Myotis brandtii
CTATGCACACAGTTAAGGCTGATTGATAAGTGAGCAGCAAGATGTATGCTTCCCGAATGGATATAGTCTGGTTCTTGGGCAGCAGGGCATAGACCGAAGGGCCAGGCTGGATGTATTGGGCACCTACTGTAAGTACCATGTTGAGTGCTCAGACCCTTCCCCCAAGAGGATGTGGGCTCTTGGGAGCCTTGGCACAGCCCATACTTTTAATACCATGGCATCCCAGGGTGCATGCATGTGACATAAGCAGTGTGGTAGGCAAAAAAGCGTCCTCAAAGATGTTCACGTGAGTATGTTACTTTACATCGCAAAAGAGAGATTGCAGATGTGATTAAGGTAAGAACCTTGAGATGGGAACATTATCCTGATGGTCCAGATGGGCTTGATGTAAACACAGGTGAAAGCAGGAGGCAGGAGACTGAGGGAAAGAGCTGGGAGGTGGGAGCCAGGTCTGAGTGATGTGATCCCCTGGCCTTGAAGATGGAAGGGGTCAGGAGCCAAGGAATGTGGGCAGCTTCTATAGTCTGAAAAGCACAAGGGAACGGATTCTCCCCTAGAGCTTTCAGATGTATCACAGCCCTGCCGACCTCTTGATGTTAACCCAGTGAGACGCATTCTGGATTTCTGATTCCCAAAAATGGAAGATAAATTTGT
>NW_005298256.1:0-654 GCF_000412655.1 Myotis brandtii
CCACCAAACATTTACCAGTATTAGCTTTGTGTCTGTTAATCAAACAGGACACCAGGAATTCAAAAGTAATTATGAGATGAGGCTCATGCTCCTAAATATCTCATGGTCTGGTCAAGAGAAATTAAAAAAATATTTTGAACTGAAGGAACATGAAACTACATTTCAAAACTTGTGAGCTAGAACTAAATTTGTGTTAGATAAATAGTGATTCTCAGTGTTGGTTCACATTTGAACCACCGGAGAGCTTTCTAAAAATACTGATTTCTGGTCCTCACCCCAGACCAATAGCATCAGAATCTCTAGGGATAAAGCCCAGGCAAGGATATTTTTGCAAAGTGGCCCCAGTGATTTTGATGCCCAGCCACAGTTGAGAACTACTATCATAAATGCTGAAAGGGACAGAGAATGCTCTGGAAGCGCAGCTGGAACAATTAACGCTGCCAGGGCCATTGTGGGCGTCTTCAAGGAGGGGCACTGGGTTTGAAATATTCGAGAATTTATCAGGTGGGGAAGGCACAGGAGGAAAGGCATTCAGACATGGGGAGCAGCATGCACCAAGCCACAGAGATAGGCAAAGGTCTTTAGGAAATGAAGTTCAATGGTTAAAGCATATCTATTGTGCTGCCTTATGTATATAGACACACATTTGTATAG
>NW_005298257.1:0-654 GCF_000412655.1 Myotis brandtii
GGGGGTAGGGGAGAGAGTGGAGGGTGCAGAACAATTTCGAAGGAAAGGAAGCTACTGCAGGGCAGCTCCTCACATCGCAGCCTCTACTCCCCGAATCCCAGCCCCATGCTTTTCAGCTGCAGTGGACCCCAGTGTGTCATGCATCGAGCCTAGCATAGCACGGGGACGTGGCTACTTGTCCCTACATCTCCGATGTTGGAGCAGCCTGGGGCTACCCAGGGTTCCCGTGACAGACATGGTTGGCGCCTGGCATGCAAGCCAGGAAGAGGGCTGCTTCAGGGATGGACCCCTACAGAGAATCTCCCCTAGGGAAACGCACAGGAGAGCCTTGGGGACTGGGTCAACTCCCACCCAGGAGAGCCACAGGGGTGCACTGTGTGGGCTGAACCCTGTAGAGTCATAGGGCAGGACTTCCCTGAGCCTGGGAGGCCCAACTCCTAAGCTTGTGGGTCTGGAAGACCAGGCCCGGGACCAAGAGGAATTGTTCTTGAGCCCTGGGGTTTAGTGTTTGCCCGTTAGGTTTTGGATTCACCTTGGACCCGCTACTCTTTTTTCCTTTTCTATTTCTCCCCTTTGGGATGGGACTACCTCTCCTAAGCCTGTCCCACTATAGTGCTTTGGAAGCACATAACATGTTTGATTAACAGGTTCACA
>NW_005298258.1:0-654 GCF_000412655.1 Myotis brandtii
CAGTAGGTACTATGCAGGAGGCAGCCAATCAATGATGTTTCTATCTCTTCCTCTCTCTTCCTTTCTAAAGTCAATAAAAATATATTTTAAATAAAGATAACCTGGAAGAGAATGTGTGCCATTAGCCCCTATGATGCTCTCTTGCTGATGGCAACAGATCAAAGTCAGCAGAAGGAAGGAAATGCACTTTTCAAACAAAAGGGAAGAATCAGGCCAGTTATCCTCGGCTAATACTCTTCCTTTGCATTTTAAGCAAACTTATTTTTGCTTCCAGTCTCCCCCCGCCTTGCTATTTGTTAAATAGGTTTTTAGTCATATCTTCTGTTTGAATATTTTTCTCCTTATTTTGTTCCCGCACATTTTTGTCTTTCTGACTTCTTTCCATTTCTCCAAAGAAAATACCTCAGGCCAAAAAGCTGTGTTCTTTCTCAGAGAGGTTTTTTAAAAAAGGTTAAGTTATTCAAACTTATACTTGAGAGCTAAGAATTTAAAATAATAATACGTTTTTGGGTTTTTTTTCAAATCCCTGGGAATAGAACTGATATTTGCATTAGGAAGGTTTTTTTATTTTTATTTAGTTAGTCACTAGCACTATATCTAGAGATAAATGTTCTTTGCACTGTTTCAGAATAATTATTACTAGGTCTTAGCTTG
>NW_005298259.1:0-654 GCF_000412655.1 Myotis brandtii
TTTTTTTTCTAAGAAAAAGTCTCTACATTGTAAGAGAAGACATATTTAGACATTCACTGTCTCTCTGGCAGTCACCAATTACACCATGACATGTACAACAATTTCCAATGTGTAAAAATAGTTTTAAGAAAGGGAGATGAATTAATAGAGAAATTAATTTGTCAAGAAATATTTATTGAGCACCTATTCAGACAAGCACTTTGAGAAATATAAAACATAAAAGCGTGACAAGATATGGTCCTAATAAAACTATAACTAGAGTTCATGGATAAATAGGGAGATCTGCCCTTGCGTGGGCTTTTAAAGGAACAGGAGCGAAGTTAGAGTTTAAGCATAAAAGGATTCAGATGAATAAAAGGAGGACTACATCAAAGGACAGTAACAGCATGGCACAGATAAAGAGAGAAATTAGATTTCGTCCAGCAGGAATCGTTATTCAATTCTCTCACAGACTCAATTACATTTTCTAAGAAATACTTCATTTTTAAGATATAACTTTGAAAAATAACTTGAAGAATAGCTTAGAACAACTAGCAAAGCAATGCTCAGAGTGTGTGTGTGGGTAAATGTATATCAAATATGTGTGGTGAACTTGTGGTGATGATGACAATTAATATGTATTTTAAGTTTTAAAATGAAAGAATACCATCAGGT
>NW_005298260.1:0-654 GCF_000412655.1 Myotis brandtii
TCCCCTGGCCTGGGCTCCTGAAAATGTCATGCAAACTACTATATAGTTAAGCACCCACAGGAAAACTGAGCTCCAGGCTATTGCTCGGGCAAAGATGAAACTTCTTTGGGCCTTTCTCACGTCTACTGGCAACTTGCCTTTTCTCTTTTTTGGGGAACTCTACCCCTCCATACACCCATCCTGTGTCTTATGCTTATCTAGTTAGATAATAAATGTATCCTTACCAAGCTCTGTGAGTGAGTTCAGGGACCTTGGCTGTCACTCACTATTGAATCCAGCCCCTGGAACAGAGGCAGACACATAGTAGGCTGCTCAGTAAACTTGCATTGAATTTACTGAGGTCCTAGGCTACATTCTAAGCATATGTATTACTGCTCAGCCCTGCCACTTGATCAGTGTGAGCAGTGGGTGGCGGTGGTGGTGTCAGTTACAACTGAAATAGGCTCTTGGACCACTAACAGATTGGAAAGACAAAATGAATGCTTTTTAATCTTTGCTGGTAAATTTATTTTAAAATAAAATTGTGGTTTTCGGGAACCTAAAGTTTAATCTATTGAACTGTCAGCCAGACTACTTTTAAGCCGATTTATTTATTTCCCATTTTGAGCAGTAAGTTAAAGTTACAGACTAATCACTTTGCTTAGGATTTTTCTT
>NW_005298261.1:0-654 GCF_000412655.1 Myotis brandtii
GTATTAGTTTCAGGTGTACAGCTTAGTGGTTAGACAAGCATATACTTTACACAGTGGTCCCCCTGATATTTCCAATGCCCACCTGACACCATACATAGTTGTTGCAATATTATTGACTGGATTCCCTGTGCTGTACTCTACATCCCCGGACTGTTTTGTAATGACCAGTGTGTACTTCTTGATCCCTTCAGATCTCGCTCCCCAGCTGGTCCGTGTTGCGGGTGCTCTTCCATCACTCAGTACCAAGTTCAGCACTGGTGATAGGACAGCTACCCATGACTTTTTCTTTAGTCCTGTTTTTGCAATCTGGTCATCCTCTTCATCTTCCTGGTTTATGTATTTCTTCCTTTTAACATCTTAAATATCTTTTATAACAAATCAAAAAAATCACTGCTCCCCACTCCACCCTCCTCCCAAAAAAAGACAAATGTTATTGTACATGCCCACATTAGCAGATTTGCTCTAAAGAAATCAGTCTGGTTCTAAAAGAAGGTTTTTAAAGCCAGCCTGTGTAAAAAAAGGGTTTTGTCCCCAATTATTTCTAATTCTTTTACATTAGAATTTCTGTTAGATTTGATTGAGCAATTGAATCGATACCTCTCCCCCGGGAACTGGCTTTTCAGGCCTTTTCACTATGGACATTGCCTTTGCTGA
>NW_005298262.1:0-654 GCF_000412655.1 Myotis brandtii
GGGGGGGAGGTACCACAATTTAAAAAAGAAAAGAAAAGGAACCAAAATATTTTTTAAAAAAGCAAATTATAAGAGTTAAATGTCACTTGCCCACAAGTCGTGTCAGGCCCAGTGTGGTGGACAGGCCCCCACTCAGATGCTCTGGTGTAAACTGCAGGTGTGTGGGGTGATGATGGCTCAGTCAGGAGGGCTGCCTGCAGGAGTGGAATGGGCATGGGTGATACTGGAGACTCTACTCCAACTTAATACTTACTTATTTAATGACTAGCGAATCATTAGTTTTCACAGGACATTACCCAGAAGATTTATGTTTAAATGTTATGAAAATAAACAAGCAACCCGGGGTGGGGGTGGGGGGGTTCTGATCTAAATTAAACAAAGAGGGCATAACAATCAAATGCAAAGCCAAGGTTATGTTCAGAACGGCTCTAAATGGCCATGGACACATTTACATAGGACACTAGATATGAGATATCTGGTAATGATTTTGAATTACAGTTTATTTTCTAACTGTGATAATAGAATGGTGATAATATAGGAGACTGTTCTTATTAAGGACATGCATGCTGAGATATTTGGGGGTGAAATACCTACAAGTTACCTGCAAATGTCTTGGAAAAACAAAAGATAAGTAGAGATATATATATACACATG
>NW_005298263.1:0-654 GCF_000412655.1 Myotis brandtii
ATTCTTTTAAAAAATGAGTAAATAGAAACCTTATTTACAATGAAGTAAGGAGGCCCCACATTGATCTTGAAACAGAACAGGAAGAACTTTTTGTTGGTAGTAGCCCTCCCAGCTTCCACTTCCCTTGGATAAAAGAGTTTCCTAGCCTTTGTTTTAGCAGCCATGCTCATGGACTGCCGTGGGTCCTTTTCCAGATTGCAATTCTTTATTGTTCCCCAATAAATCCATTTGCTGGATAAATATATGGCTTCTTGTTTAAGGTCAACGACATTCATACCATTATGTAATCATCTTTTAAAAAATGAGCATATATCTATATGCTACTATGGGAAGATTTATTAATCTCTAGCTGCACAATAGTATATGGAAAAGAAAAACAGTATGGTGATTATGAATAGTATCATGACTATTTAGACTTTAGAGGGAGAACAGAAGAGGGAGAAAGTGAAAGAAAAGAAGAGAGAAGGGGAGGAAGGAATCAGGGAAGGAGGGTGAAGGGAAGGAACTGTTAATAGTGTTACCCCTGGAAGGATGGACTGCAGGGATAGAGAGGAAAGGAAAATACAGACTTTGAACTTATATTATGTTTTCCATGTGTACATATTCCCGCTGAATAAATATGATTTGTAGGGGGAGCAGAAAAGGACAGAGAGA
>NW_005298264.1:0-654 GCF_000412655.1 Myotis brandtii
TTATGCTTTTTAGGTCATTCTGTGCAGAAGCGATGGATGCTCCACTAGGCCAGGTCCATGTCTGTTTCGTTCAGTGCTCGGTGCCCAGCATGGCAGAGTGCCTGGCACATCACAGGTGCTCAGTCACTGTAAGTGGAATCTGGCACTGGAATATGAGTCCCCTTTTTTGTTCTCTTGTTTATATGACTCTGCATTAACACAGATACGAAATAGATTAGTTGGAAACGATTATGCAATATAAGTAATAGCTTCCCAGGTAGTTCTGACGCCCAGCCAGAATTGGAGAGCACTGTTGGTGCACCATCTTTTTGTCTTTTTGTCTTTGCCTTGTTCAGAAAGCAGGACATATGTCTGTAGCCAGGCATCATCGATCTCTGTTTTTAGGTCGCCGGCATTTCTTGCCCAGGATTGAGACATGGTTTAGGTCCCCAGTGTTGTCAGGTTGCCTGGCTTTAGGTCCACTTCTTATGGCAATCAGCTGAGTGACCCTGGGCATATCCCCTGACATTTGCCATCTGTGTCTCAGTTTCCTCACAGGGTTTTTCTTGAGTGAGATAATGCATAATAAAATTGTCTCAGTGTGAGATGGTAGCCGTTTGTTATCTAGCACGAAGTGATCTAGTCATCAATGAATACTGAATGGATGGAGAATGG
>NW_005298265.1:0-654 GCF_000412655.1 Myotis brandtii
AGATCTCGTAGGGAAGAGCATTGGCAGAGCATCAGAACCAAGAAAGTTCAGGTATGGTCAAAGGATGGAGAGTTGCTCGATTATCTGGGCTTAGGCTTTTGGGGGATGGCCTTGACTTGGAAAGGAGTTGGGAAGGAGAAAGGAGGCAGTAGAGAAGCACAGAAGGTTTTTGAGCCGAGGAATCATAGGCTAAGAGATGTTCTTGGAAGAAAACACTACTTTCCTGATGCTTTAATGTATTTAACTGCACTGATGACTCCAGGGGCTTTAACCAGCTTTAAACAAATGCTGAGAAGGGAGAGTTGGTGTTTCTTCCAGATCTTTCCCTGCTGTCAACTGCCATTCCTAATTCATGGTAAACTAGAAGTTGCCAAGGGAAACTAACAAGTCACACTTAATCCTATAACTGAGTAAATAAGCTTGAAATCCGAGGTGGTCCCAGTCAGCTCTTAGGGACTCAAAGGCACGGGCCTTGTATTAGCTGTTTGCTTCGTGCTATTTTGTTTACTTTTCAGAAAACTGTTTCACAGAATTCTCTAACTCATGACAATTGATCTATAAATTGAACTGTCCCTGTTATCCTCCCGGAAAACAGAAGCCCTTTGGGTTGTGAGCTCCTGGAAGGCCTGGCCCAGCCTTTACCCCTCAGCCCCC
>NW_005298266.1:0-654 GCF_000412655.1 Myotis brandtii
TTAATGCCGGGGATGAAAGTTGTAACACATTTTATTTCCTTTTTTGAGCTGTTCCTTACTAGGTCGTGACAAAACAAATGCAATTTTCTTCCCACTTGCTGGGGTGGCCCTTGTACTGTTCACTTACTGGCTAACCCTTGGTTGTATTTTGAAATGAGCACATTGCTATGAATAGATGATGCTTGAACAGATGACAGAGAGGAGAAAATAAGAATTAAATTCGTGCATTTCAAATATCCTCACTTTTTCTTAATAGAGTAAAAGAATCAAATGCATTTACAACAAACAAAAAGTACAACGAAAAACAACAGTCCCCTTAGGTAATTCTTAAGCCACATGGGATTTTAGAATGTATACATCATGAATGAAATACCTGTTGAAAAACTACATTTTAGTCCTGCAAACAGAGTAATAGGCCCCTTGGCTTAAATCAAACTTGAAGAGACATTTTAATTAAGAGGCACATGAAAAATTCCATGAATATTTGATTCATTTAAAAATATTTAATTGAGGACAAATGAAAGGGAAAATCCTGGTCTTTGGAATATCCCATGTAACTTATAACAAAGTCATCCATTTGCATGGTGGCAAATAGCTATTTGATTGTGAATCTTCTACTTACTAAGCAAGTGCAATAATAAATAAATAAATAAA
>NW_005298267.1:0-654 GCF_000412655.1 Myotis brandtii
TTAACTAAGGCCTAACAAGTTACCATGTGACCTGAGCTCCACAAAGAGCTGGATGTTTTCTGACATATACATGCTTGAGCCCAAGCAGGCTCTGAAGGTGCAAGTAAATTATATAAAGAAATGGCCCAAATGCCCAAGATCCCACTCCTGCTGTCCTTGCCTTCTCTCTCCCAGCCTCTACCCAAGCCTCATCATGAGTTCCCTATAATTAATTGACAGAGGAAGAAAAGATTCAAGCCTGGTTTACAGGCGGGCCTGCAGGATATGCAGGCACCCACCACTCAAAAGTGAGCAGCTGTAGCCTAACAGGACTCAGACTTGGACTGGAACTTACACCATCACCTATTTTGACTTTGAGGCCTTTGGACTCTCCTGTGTCTCCAGCTTGCTAAATGCAGATGTTGTCACATGTCGGCCTCCATAATTGTGTGAGCCAATATCCTATATTATAAATATGACATATTGGTCTGTTTCTCTAGAGAATCCTGACTAATACATTCATCATACTCTCATCTGGGAGCCCCACTAAGAATACCCGATTATTTGCAGAACCAACCACATCACTTACTCAAAATCAACTTCTTCGCATGCCATTTAATTCTACATATAACTGTAAAAAATGTTTGCAAAGAATGGTAATATTTTTATTAAGCA
>NW_005298268.1:0-654 GCF_000412655.1 Myotis brandtii
AAAAAAAACGGTTTTAGTGGCTTGGCAGAAAATTCTGGAACATTAACGTACTAGTCTGAAAAATGCTGGATAACCAATGTTTTTGAAAGCATAAGTACTGCATTATGTGGAAGCATATAAAATTGTTGACTATAATTGGAAAAAATAATATAGAAGATTTATGCTATAAATGTGAGGAAACTTTTGAAATCTCTAATCATTTTTACATATACATATATTTTGTCTATAGTTTCCCCAAAATGGTATATGAAAAACATCTAATATATTTAAATCAGTTCATTTAATAATTGTAATATTTCTATCCAAAATAAAGGCAAAAGTGTAGAAAATTTATGCATTGAGCCTGTTAGAAAAAAGCTTATTTGTGAAAATTTGCAAAAACAGGGCAGTAGCAGAACCTTTACCAACTACACTTTAGGGTAGAACACAGTGACTCAGCCACGCTGGATATGAAAGCATAGGAGAGAAACTCAGAGTTAGTACTTTTAGAGGAATAGTGAAGGAAGTAGACATCTCCCCGCTAGAAGAAGCAATTTATGGGATTCAATAACATGATACAGCAAGAATGAAAGTCTAATTCTACATCAGATTCTCAATACTCATAGTTTGGAGAATATCAGCTCTCCCCACATATGATCATAAACCTGGCATCTA
>NW_005298269.1:0-654 GCF_000412655.1 Myotis brandtii
GAATGAGACTAATCAAGTATGGTTATCTCAGTCTATACCTGAGTCACTGCTGGGGAGAACAGAGCTTATATTCTATGAAGGGTCAGAGGTAAATTTCACATAAGAATGAAAGCCTACATAGTTGCAAAAAGAAATTGATTGTGTGATATCATTTGAAAATTCTGTATAAGAGTAGTTGGCCAACTATATGTTTTTAGTACCAACTCTTTCTGTTGACTGAGGTATTACATTTTGATTAAAATTTTATGTCTGATTAACATAACATTCCCCTTGGGAAATAATGCATGAATATATTCCAGGTATAAATACTTCCATGGGAATAGGCTTACCAGATTCATTCCACATGCCAAGGGACTGAAGAGTGCTTCTGCAAGTGAGACAACAAACAGATCGGGTTTGTTGGAGGAAACATGGTGGATGTCTGTAACTGGAATCTAGGTGGGCAGATTTGAGATAAACCCTGAGTGGGGGTTTGTAGCAGCTGTAGGGCAGCATGAGGGCACGGAGATCCTGAGGGGGAAAGGGACTGACTCTGAACTGGAGATCAGAACTATGGGAGGAGGTTGCTGACTTCTCAATTACTAAGAGCCAGCTGGAATAGACTGTCTTTAGAGGATGACAAGTCTGCATCTTGTGTCATTGTTTCAGCTACTG
>NW_005298270.1:0-654 GCF_000412655.1 Myotis brandtii
GCACCCTATATGTTAAGCATATTTTTTCAGTAATTTGTCCATATCTCAGACTTCAAGGAAATTTGACCTGAAAAGACATTTCAAAGAGGGAGGGAAGCAGCTATGACAAGAGCATTTGAACTTTGAGCTCGACCTTGTTTACCTTCCATATTATCTTATATACTAACCAGATTTGATCAGTTTATACTGTGTAACATTTTCCCCTTGCAACTGAATTATTTGTCCTTAATCTTTTGAGTTATTCTTCTGAATGCGCCTCACAGGCACTTGTCACATATGCTGATGTTTCAGAGTCCACATAGAATGCATTGGATTTCAAGTATCGGTTATTTTTTTAGGTAAATTTCCTTGAAAAAAGTGAATTTTGCATGTTCATTGGTTATTTGCACTTTCACTTTAAGGAAAGGTGAGAGCATTATTGTGTTAGGGCAGAGGGGGAGAAGAAATGGACAGCCCCATGGGTACCTTGGAAACCAAATCAGAATCAGCCACTCTGCATGGTAGCGGGGAGGAGGTGCCCCAGGTGTCAAAACCAAGATTACAGTCTGTTCATGCTTCTGGGACTCTGGGTCTATTTTGTATTATCAGTTTATTCGGTTCATTAGGAGGGAAGGCAGGGGAGGCTGGGTGGGAAGAGATCAACCAATGAACTTG
>NW_005298271.1:0-654 GCF_000412655.1 Myotis brandtii
TAATGACATGACAGCAGCCCACTTTCTCTCCTCTAATTGTTCCCCAGGGACATCGCCTGCTTACACACCAAGCCTACGTTTCTGAAGACGGGGTCTCATCTCCCATCTCCCATGGAAGTTACGCAGTGATCAGTGAAGAGGACGCCGTGTCCTGTGACTGCTGTAGGAACTTAGATTCCTGCAAAGGCATTAATTTCCCTGTAACAGTTTCCAGTCCCTCGCCAATGAATCAGAAGAGGCTTCATTTTCCTTTGTGAAGTTTTCATTTAACATTGTACATTCCACTCCTGATGCTTCTGATTATCCAGTTAATACATTACTCAGACTCCCTCTCATACTAGTCAAAGTCACTGGAGGTTTTTCTTTATTTTATTACCAATTAGCACCTGTATCGGCTGGCAAAATTTTATTGTTTAGTTTTACCCAATAATGTTGCTCATTAGCCACTTTAAAAGAAAAGCTGCTTAGGACAAGATTGAAACTCTTTAGTAAATTGGTTTTTAATTTGTTTTCTCAACAAATACATAAGTCAAACACTTAGGGCTGCAGTAATAAGGCCTGGTGTCTTCCCTTAATGAAATTCTAATTAAGAGGCAGTCAAGTTTTCACTATAGTTTATTAATCTGCCCACCTTTCTATCAGGTTAAGAATGAC
>NW_005298272.1:0-654 GCF_000412655.1 Myotis brandtii
CGCGACCCACAGGTTGAGAACCGCTGCTTTAGATAAACCTAAAGTTTGATTCATCTTGGAACTGTTTATCAGATAAGCCCGATAACATAATCCCAGAGATGAGTAAGCAACCCTTGTTCATGTCTGCTGCACTGAGGTCAGGAATGTGCTATGGTGACCTGGCTTTACCAGCCTGGAGAGCCTAAAGTGAACGTGGATGTATTTCGGCAGGAGTGGTCTACATAGCACACCTTAGTAGTCATGTGCTAGTGTATGACTGAGATCCTTGAGGCACACCCAGCCTTGGTGAGGTCATTTCTGGCGTCCTGCATCTACTTGAGCTTTTCCTATACAACTCTTAACTCTCACTCTTCTTTCTGAGCACACTACTAGGAAGACTACAATTCCCAGCTTCCCTTGCAGTGAGGTGGGATCATATGATTAGTTCTGACCAAAGAAACGGAAGCAGAAGGGCTGGGTATCATTCCTAGTCAAGACATTTAAAAGCTAGTGTGCCACCTGCATGCTTTCTCTTTTCCTGCCACAGTGACTTTGGGGACTCTGTGTTCCAGGTATTGGGGTCTCCAATAGTCTGATCCATGAATGACTGTGTGGAGTAGAGCCCACCTCTGCTTCCCATTGGCCCACACTGGACAGTAAGAAAGTTTGTTTGTT
>NW_005298273.1:0-655 GCF_000412655.1 Myotis brandtii
GGGGGGGATATTAAGACGTTGGTTGACATTCCACTGCTCTTTTAGGCTGCCACAGTGAGTGTGTTGCTGTCCTCAAGAACACTTTTTTATTGAGCCTCTCATCAATGAGACTTCGGAAAAACCCCTTTAGGAGTTCTGCAGCCCCATTCTGCTTTGACTTCTGCCTTAGGTCCTGTGACTTGAAGTTCAAATCTAAAGAAAGGGGCTCCATTGCTGCTCAGTGGGGCTGGGCAGCCTCAAGGCTGTCCTGGGAGATCGATGATCTGATCTCAAAGCAATCAGTCAACAGGTCAGTATCTTGGGGAGTGGTAATCAGTGTCAGGTTGAAGTCTGGTCACCAGGAAGCATCTCACTAAGTGGTTTTCCAGGTCTGGGAGCCTCTGTTACTGTTCTGGGCTGCTAGGACCCCTTCCTTCCCCTGTGATCTGTGTAGCAGGCTCTCTCCTGGGTTAATTGTCTCAAGTGATTAGTATTGGGTACATGGGGGATAATAGTTGATATTGTGGAGAGGAAATTACCTCAACCTTTTAAATCTTTGCCCGTAGAAGTGATAAATAATTAAAATTATCCGTGGGCATATATTATAAACAAACAAAGAAACCAGTAAAGTTGCTATTATTATAGAAGGTTGAACTGTATGAAATCACTGATATTC
>NW_005298274.1:0-655 GCF_000412655.1 Myotis brandtii
TGAGATCCTGTGACCTGGGTCCCTGGCTTTAGACTCAATCAGTGGTTCTCAAATTTACGCTGTGTCAGAGTTTACTGGTAAATTCTGGTCAGTGTATCACTTGGGCTCATCCCAGAGTTCCTCATTCTTTGAGTCTTGGTTTGCCTGAGGATTTGCATGTCTAACAAGTTCTTAGGAAATACCGATTCTGCTGATCTGAGAACCCCTGGGATGAGCCATGAGTCTCAGCCCCTCCTAGTAAAGAGTCCTAAAACGGGCTCTTGGCACAAGCCCAGAACATGAAGCAGCACCTGTTCTTCATGTGCTGTTGGCCATCATGAGACTCATAGGGGAAGGGTAGGTGGGTGAAGCGGGATTTTAGCAGCGGAACCATAGTACCACCAATTAGTGTCCCAAATCTTAGTATCACCCCTAGAACACTAAAAGCAGCCTCCTTCAGTACATCTGTTTTTCAGTAGATGCTGGATTTGACTGTTGCAGATATTGACGGGATAGGTAAATAGGGTATCGGACATTTTAAAAACCAGGTTTATTGAAGTAGAGTTTACATACCAAACAATTCACTTATTTAAAGTGTGTGATTCAGTGGTTTTTAGTATATTTAGAGTTGTGCAACTATTACCACAATCAATTTTTGAACACTTTCATCACCCCC
>NW_005298275.1:0-655 GCF_000412655.1 Myotis brandtii
AGTTGCTAACTGAGCTGATTACAGACCATAATTTTTCCTGCACACCTTGTTTATTTCATGGTTTCTCATTTTGGTGCCATTTTCTGACTTGCTCAGATTCAGGACTAGCCTCAGTTTGGTTGCCTGAAGGTAAAGCTTGATACACAGACACAGTGCAGAGAATTACTTGGCCATTGGTCCGAGGCCTGGAAGCAGGAGGGAGGGAGTGGGGAGACCGAGGCAGGGCAGGAGGAATAACCAATAAGAGTACATTATTGAGATTGCTGCTCTGGGCAACAGGGGCCAGGTAGTCAGGGCCTCATGGTTTTCTGCCTGAGGGACAGGGGAGGCTGGAGCACTTATCTATTGGCTGAAGGTTGCCCCAAGGGCCTTCCTTCTGGGTGCTCCTGGCTGTGACCCAGTGAGCAGAGAGGCCCCCGAGCAGAAGGCACAGGCAGGAGAGCGGGGCTGCTAGCTGTGGGAGCTGCGGCTGGGCTCCTCCCGAGCTGTGCAGCACAGCTGGGGCTGGAACCAGTGGCAGGCAGAGGGAATGCTATCTGACAGCGAAGGCCTCGCTACTGAGATTGGTAATGTGAAGGAAACACCTGATTGTGAGATTGTCTAAGTTTCTTTTACTATATTTTATTGCTTTCAGAGAAGAAGGGAGAGGGAGAGA
>NW_005298276.1:0-655 GCF_000412655.1 Myotis brandtii
TCATATTGCTCTCTAACAAACATTATCAGAGATGTTTCTCAATATAAGAAAATAGAAAGGAAAAAGTTTAAGTAGCTTCACTAATTGTGATTTAGTTTACAAGGAGTACATTGACTTCTGATGATGTACAGGCAATCATAAACATGAATGCCAAAAATAAAAACTTTTTAACACTGTATTAGGGAAACCAATTGTGTATTGACTGCTTTTTCAAATTCAGAAAGTCTGTGTTTGCTCTGTGAGCCCTGGCATAAATGAATACAGTCAACCAATAAGAACTTCCTCTTCTATCATGTGCCTGTGACATTTACATCAGCTTTATTTACCCCAAAGTCTGTAACTATGAGATGTAACTGGTGGGGTTTTTTTTGTGTTTTTTTTTTTTTTTGGACATGTGTGATCTGAGCTCTAGGTCAAAGGGCACCTAGGCACTCCACTGGCTAGTCTGAAGAGAAATCTTTATTTGCATGTCCTAACAAAAATAATCCTCTAAGTTAAAATGGCATATCTGGAATGACTCAGAGAGTCACCAAGTCAACAGCAGCCCATATTGACTGCTTTGTATTTTTCTCTCTTTGTCAGAAGATCACCCATGTGCAATCAACCGTCCATCAACAAAGCCACCATAACAGGTAAGAAAGATCTGGGAGCTTAC
>NW_005298277.1:0-655 GCF_000412655.1 Myotis brandtii
GCTTTGAAAGCTGAATCAGAACTGCCTGTGACCCTGGACTGCAGAGTTCTCACAGCTCAACCCTCCCCTGTCCTGGGGACCTAATGAAACAGGAATGCTCTGATTCTCTGGGGCGTGAGACCAGGGCTGCTTGTTGAATAGCGAGGGCATTAACTTCCTAGTGCTGTTGGACAAACTCCCCTGACTCAGTGCCTTAAAACAACACACATTTACAGTCTTACAGTTCTGTGGAAGTCTGGGTGAGCTTGGCTGGTGCCTGTGCTCCAGGTTTCATAAGGCTGTCATCCAAGTGCGAACTGGATAAGCAAGGGGAGGCTCATTCCACACGCCTTTAGGTTGTCGTTAGCAAAATCCAGCTCCTCAAAGTTGTAGGACTGGGGTCTATGTTTCCTTGCTAACTGTCAACTGGGCTGTCGCTTCTAGAGGCCTTTCTCTGTTTTTGCACATGGACACCTGCATCCCAGAGCCAGCAATAGGGCAGTGAATCCTTCTCACACTTGGAAACTCACTGACTTCATCTTCCACTCCCTGTCTCCAGCAGGAGACATTTATTTGCTTTTAAAGGCTCAAGTGATTAGACTGGGTTCACGTGGTTAATCCAGGCCACTCCTCACCTCAAGATCCATAACCTTCATTACACCTGTGAAATCCCTTT
>NW_005298278.1:0-655 GCF_000412655.1 Myotis brandtii
CAGGACTGGCTTCTCTCAATAAACTTTGCTTTTGCTCCGTTTTTGTCTGCAAATCCATTCTTCGGTTTTGCAAGGCAATGAACTTGGACTCAACCACCGCATTTTGGTTTCAATATTGCAATTTTTTAAATCAATATATAATTCCAATTAACTCTCATTCCCTGACAAATAACAGTGTATAATGTGACATAATATCATTACTAATTCAAATTTTCAATGCATGTAATAATGTGAATTATGCTATGACCTATATTTAGAACTGTAACAGAAATGTTTTTATGTTAGAAATCCTTGTGGAGTAGGTAGAAATGATGACTGATGATGATGTGAGGTGTCTTCAATGCTGATAATGTTCTACTTCTTGTTTGGGTGGTGGCTGCATGGCTATATAATCTTTGCAAAAATTAACCAAAATGTACACTCACAAATTCTTATACATTCCTCTACTGATATTAACCTGGGAATTTTCTAGGATCAGCCAGCCAGACTATAGGTGAGTGACAGCAAAGTTCAACCCTCTGCATAGTTGGAACCTATAATCAGCTTTTAGCCTGATTAAAATAATTATGTATAACAGAACTCCAAATAATTCTAAAAATTTTGTAATATAAAATGGAGAGAACAAAACAAAACAAATTAATAGCAGGAAAAAAAA
>NW_005298279.1:0-655 GCF_000412655.1 Myotis brandtii
TTTTTTATTTCTACTGTGATTTTTCCAGAGTCTACAACAGTGTCTGGTACATAACAGGCTTTTAAATATTTGTTGAATGAATAAGTAGCATACTTTCATTTTATTGATCATAATTTCTTGAATTGTTTTTTACTCTACTAGAAGAAAATCTATAAATAATATTTGTTTCTCTAATTGGACTTTTGAATTTCTGGTCCTCCCCAAACATTCAATAATTCATCAACACACAAGAATAAATTTTACATTTAAATTGATTTCCACATTTAAAATATAGAGTTGGTATTTTTATTATAGAAGAATCCAGTGAAAAGGGGAAACCATTAATTGTGTGACTTCTGGGCATCTGACACAGGCATATCGTGCGAATACATGGGCTCCTGTGGAAGCCATTAAATTATGTAACAATCACTGAACACCAATAATACACCCAAGGTTGCATCAGACAGGATGGTCTGTTCACGTGGGGTTAGGACCATTGCTCATACAAAGGAACTTGACTGAGATCAGTGAAGACTTCTAGCTACCACCCCCACACTTCCATTTGACCCCAGATGCTTGGGGAATGAACTCTTATTATATGGCCACTGAAGCTGATAGTTATTTGTTAAGCAATATTATTTTGACAGCAGGTAACTGATTCATGTCTTGTTGCTCT
>NW_005298280.1:0-655 GCF_000412655.1 Myotis brandtii
ATGATGTTACAACAATTACTGATGAATAAATGGTCAAAAATACCCAAGGCAGAGCTGAGGAAGAGTGATGATGATGAATCACGTTAGAGAAAAGCCAGCTATCCAGTCTAAAGTGGTGGCAATTAGGGGAGAAAGGTAATGGTAGGTGAATATAAGACAAATAAATATAATAGCTTGTCTAGAAACACACAGGGATACATGTATTTAAGAACACAGTGGTGCCAGAACCGGTGAAAGGAAAGATAGAGTATTAAATAAATGAGACTGCAATTGGCTTTTCACATGGGTAAACAATTTTGAAATTAGAATCCTATAACAACCTATTCTCACCAATTTTGCATTAAAACTCACACTGTAGGAAGACACCCTTTTAAATCTGGGGGCAGAAAGGAACAGAAAAGGAGCAAAATATAAAGACAAGATACATCAACTCTATTACAGAAAAAGACCATCTATTTACAATAGGAAAAACACCATAAAAGAGAAAGAGAAAGCTACTCACAGTAAAATATGGTCATCATTTAACATTGGTAGGTTAAACATAAAACCCTTCATATTCAGCTCCTCTTGCAATGCAGATGCCAGCTATGGCTTTGGCCCCATTTTGCACATCAACAACTGGATGGAAGCAGATGAGGGCTATCATTTTACACGG
>NW_005298281.1:0-655 GCF_000412655.1 Myotis brandtii
AGAAGCTGCTATGTATGGAGCAGTTTTTAGGAGCTGGTTGTTTTATGTTGTTGCATAAACTCAAACAGCCGTTGGGGTGGGTGTGGTGGACCCCGTTAGAGATGAGCTTGAGAAGGTAAGTGGCTTGCTCAGGGCCGCAGAACTAGGGAGTGGCAGAGGCCGCACGGGACCCAGGCCAGGTGTCTGGATGGTGTAGCTCCAAGAGTTCTCCCATCGTCTACGTAATTGGCGCTCCCGGAGTGGTACCGCACCCGGCCCTGCTGGAGAGCCACGTCTGTCTGATGCCAGGCTCAGTTTCTTTCCAATAAACCGCCACCACCTCTCCTTACCCCAGACAAGGACTCCTGGGCTCCAGGGGTGGGGCCACCTTGACCCTTGACCGGAGACCCACTCCTCCCCCAGTGGGAGGCTGATTCTGCTGAAGCTGCAGTTTTCTCGACCATTTTTTCATCTGCAAAGATTGTCCTGGCCAGTTACTCGTCCTCCCCTGGGGCTAAGGGCAGGCCAGCCCCTCTGGTCCCTGGCGACCCCAAGGAGCGGGGCTGGGGCGGACCGTCACTGCCGAATCAGAAGAAAGCTCTGCTAATCACGACAGCAGAAGAACGCTGAGGACTACTTTGTGCCAAGCACCGTGCTGTGCTTCAGATGTGTTGTT
>NW_005298282.1:0-655 GCF_000412655.1 Myotis brandtii
GGTTCATCAATAATAATATCAGGCCATAATTGTTAAAAATGTTATAAATTATTTGGCTTCTTAGATTTACTATATTAAGAAATATATCATGAATTACTTTGTTGTTCTTGATATCAGTTGGGTTTTTAAAATAACTAAATCAATAAAACAAATATTGAGGTTCTTATGCACATACCACTGATACACAACAATGAACTGAAACTCTCTTCCTTTCCTAAAGGAACTCGGAACAATGGAGAGAAATCAAACATGTAAACAATCCTTTATACCAAGTAATTTAGTACAGAAGTGAATGAAACGAGTATTGAATGAATTAATAACAGAAAATAAGCAGATAGCAGCCACAAACCTAAATCAGTGCTCTATTCCAACTGTTTTATTGTTTGCTTCCAATGAATCTAAAATAACATAAAAACGAATGAAATAAGCAAGGCTTCCTCTCTTTATCCTTCACTTGCTTCAGTGAACATTACGTGGTGGAGGTGAAGCTTCCAGCGAGGATGTTTGAGACTCTACCTCTGCAGATCAAAGAAGGGCAGTTACTTCACGTACATCCCGTACTTTTTAACGTCGGAATCAATGAACAGCAAACTCTTGCTGAGAGGTAAGCTTCAGGTATAAGATTGATATTCAGGTTTTCTTTCTATTTATTTTT
>NW_005298283.1:0-655 GCF_000412655.1 Myotis brandtii
AAATGTATCATTGCTATAAATTCTGATGTAATAGTTCTAACAATTAAATGCAATCAGATGTTTTGTTCTTATGAGTAAAAGTAACATCTCTGAGAACAGGAAGCTTATAGTTTGACAGTAGTGGGATATTACATAACAATATCACCAAAACGTAGATTATATCTGTGGCTCTAAAGTTCTTTTTAATTACTATTATTTTCCTCCTTTATGAAGAAAGATGTAGCATTTCAGAGAAGGTAAATGATGGGTCTCCTACTGCCAAGTGATGTGCTATTTATGGGGCTTACTTATGCAGATTTTTGTAGATAATTGCTATGAGATGAAATTGCACGTATTAGAGGAAGACACTGTCCTGTGTGAGAAATGGAGCTTCCACATCTCCACTCCATGCCTCATTCAGCAGGAACATCTCCAAATGCCCTCAGGGATACAGTTCTGGATACGAATTGCATTCTCTCCTGCAAGTCTTGGCAGAGGAAAGTGAGACAAAGGCCATCCCGTGGCAGCTAGGGCCATACGGCTAGTGTTGTCAACGGTGTCCTGGAGTGAGGGTCAGCTGTGGTCATGGTGGAAGTGGGGGCAGCAGCAAGGAGCTGAATATTGAATTGCAAAGAGGGTGCAGTGGCCTTTAACTCAATAATCCAATGGTTATGCC
>NW_005298284.1:0-655 GCF_000412655.1 Myotis brandtii
GGGTGATTGTTAACTGTCCTGCCTGCCCTGGGCATACCTTGCCAAGAGCATTTATCACCTGCCTTGTATGACCACTGAGCCGTACAAACAGGCAGACCCTGGTAGGAATTCAGAACTGGGGCCTCAGTCTCAGGGAACTGGGTTCAAATCCTGGTTCTCAGCTCAACACTGTGGTTCCCTGGGTAAGCTTCCCGACTTGCCTGAACTCGGTTTCCCCCTCGGGAGGAATCGCAAGGCCCACCCCCCAGAGTCGATGTGGGAATCAGAGGAGGCTGCGTGCGGAGCTCGGCCTGGGGTTCAGCATGCGTGGTCCAGGCAGCGGCCTTCCTGCACGTGCCTGGGAAGTCCCATTTGGGAGCAACAGATGCCGAAGGTGGGCTACAAAGAGACAGAAGCTGTGGCTCTGCCCTCAAGTGGCTGACAATCCAGGCCAGGGAGCAGAAGTCTAGACGCAGGGAAATGAAATCACGCAACACTATTTAAACGCAGGCAGGAGGGGGGGGCGGGGGGGGGCGAGTCCATCCGGCTGGATCTTTGTTTTGGTCCCAGACAGACAGATGCTCAATAAATGTTTGTTGAGATGAGAAGAATTGGTTGAGCTCAGTGGAAGGAAAGAACATGGGGCTGTAGAGGTCTGGGGAGCATTTGTGGGGAG
>NW_005298285.1:0-655 GCF_000412655.1 Myotis brandtii
TGAACTTAAACTCTGCATAGGCATAAAGCATGGGTCATTTGGAAGTCTGGTTCCCTACCGATCTCAGTTTTGGACATTAGTATTTGGGAGCACAAGAAGCCCCCATATTTGCTAGTCTGCTAGGATTGCCTTCAGAATGGCAATTGTTTAGCATCCATTCAAAGAAAACCAGTATTTCTGGCAAATGGATGATAATTTAAATCCTGACAATTTACTCTTATTTTAACCATCATAAAAATGCTGGTCTATCTATTATACATGAAAGGGAATATTAGAAGCCAGAGGAGAAACCTGCTGGTGTGCGCTGCCTTTCAGTCCCGTCACCTCAACTTATAAACAAGTCGGTTCTATACTTATGTCCCTCTGCAAACCGCACATGCCTATTACATATGTCAAATATAATGTAAATCAGCAGTTATCATTGTCCCCACACCATTTTCCCACAGACTGCAGTTCGATTTTCATAAACAGCTGTTTCTCAAAAATGATATTTAGAATTTCTCTCTCCAATGAACTCTGAGTATATTACATGCCATCTCTTCTCATTGTCATTATAAAGCAAAAGAGGCTACCCTGTTAACTAAATTCCGTCCTGTCCTTCTAGCAGAAGATGATACAATGAGGGTATTTTCTGATTCACTGGTAATTTTTTTTT
>NW_005298286.1:0-655 GCF_000412655.1 Myotis brandtii
CCTCTCTGAAATCAATAAAAATATTAAAAGAAAAGAAACAATGCTGTCCTCCTACCTTTGAGGAGAGAATCAGCAGCTGATAGACCAAAGGTGGTATTTCCTGCAGGTTCAGCTTGGAGAACATCTTGAACACCTTTTCCATCACGAGTTCCATCTCTTCTGCAGTCAGAGGCACATCCCTGTGGATCAAAAATTCTAAGGGCCAGAGCCTAATCACGCCACAGCCTAATGTGGGAGATACTAGAATATTATAATGCCCCTTCTGCATTTTCTCCAACAGAGAACCTTAAAGGAAACCAAGAACCTTACCTAAGCAAAGTCGCCTTGGAAAAAAATCATAAACTTATACTTTAAGAAAGCAAATAAAGCAAAAAAGAGAGAGTGGGGGGAAATCCTGTAACAGAAAATAGAGGTACCAACACGCTCACTGGGGAGAGAGTGGGTGTGAGCTGTTACATTTCAGCTGGTAACAGGGGAGCTCACACGCAGGACAGAGGAGAAAAGGGCAGGATGATGCTTACTTGAACATGGAGGTGAGCTGAATCACGTATCGCTGATCCCATCTGGTTAAAGATAATAACGAAGAAGATGTAAGTTCATCGCATTTTAACTTATAAAATGAGGAAGGAGGGGGGAAAATTAGGGCCATTTCAGG
>NW_005298287.1:0-655 GCF_000412655.1 Myotis brandtii
GGATATTGCAAGAAGCCTACTCCACTAGCAACCAGTGGAGATGAGGACCTCTCCCCACCAATAACGAAGGGATATTCCTGAGCCCTTGGGCAGAGAATAGGACCAAGGTATCAGGAGGGGGAGCTACTCCTAGAAACCACAGGCAGCCTGGCAGAGTTGAGGCAGCCTCGTGTCCCTAGTCACGGAGATGGCTCTGCTCACTGAGCCCAGCACGGCTGAGAGGGGACCAGGCACCGCTTCCCCATGCTGACTTCTCAACCTCCGTCTACCAGGACCAACTTCATAGGCCTGTGATGTGCACAGCTGTTCAGGGCGATACACCTGGCTTAACACTGCTGTCATGCTCTTAAAATTCTTAATAACTTTCCAACAAGGGGCCTGCATTTCATTTGGCACTGGGCCTCACAAATCCTGAGGCCAGTGCTGGGTCTATGCCTGTCCCCTTTTCACAGGTGAGGAAAATAAGGGGAAACTGAGCACAGCTTTCTCAAGGCCACAGAATCAGGCTTCTCAGCCCAGCCTGCCTGACTCCAGAGGCCACACACATAACTACAGGACGAGCCTTTCTAACTCTCACTCCTGCACCATCTCTGCCAAAGAGCAAAAGAACAGAAGTTCACTGCAGGCAGGTTTCCAAACAGGGACTCCCCGGCTC
>NW_005298288.1:0-655 GCF_000412655.1 Myotis brandtii
TTTCTGTTCCCAGTTTGGGGAACACCAGGGAGCTTTGAGGTGCCGTAGACCAGCCAGTGTGGGGCCGGAGTCCTGGGCAGAGAGGGTTCCTGTGTCGGATGCTCATAAAGAAGGCACCTTAGCAAGCAGAGCTCGGGTTCCTGCAAGTGCCTCGCTTTACGCAGCAAATGGATGGATGCCCAGGTTTGGAAGTTTGTATTCATATTCGTATGTGTGTTTATATGTGTGCATACGTACACATACAGACGTGTATTCATATTTAAACCTTGGGTCTAGACTCTAGAGTCTTATCCCTGAACGTAGAAGTGAGCCAGCACGACCGGGCTTCATGTCACTGTTTAAGCAGATGGACGGGAGCCGGGGGGAGGGAAAGGCACTGGCAGGCCCGCAGCACCGGGTGGGTGACGGGGCAGGACACAGCCAGTCTGCACACGGAGTGGGCGTGGGGCAAGCCGGCCACCCCTCCGGGAGAGGGAGGAGGTTGCCATGGTTTTAGGCGGCAACTTCCGTTGCTCCCGTCCCGGGCTCACCCCTCATCTTGCAGGAGGAACGCGGGGAGCAGCATTGATGGGTGTCTGTCCTGGGAAGCCGCTGCCTCTGGGCTTCATTTTCACCCCAGGGAATGGGAGGGCAGCCAGGCGAGTCCTAGGATCCA
>NW_005298289.1:0-655 GCF_000412655.1 Myotis brandtii
GCATTAGGAAGGTTGAGAACCACTGCTCTAGGGAGACACTGACAAGACCATGGTGAGACCCATGCAGCCGTGCACGGGGAAGTACTTGGAAGAGCTGACACCTGCTCACAAGGAGATGGTGTCTCACTTTCTACCTGGTTGATAAACTTCTCCTTTGCTCACAGGGCATTTTAGGACAGGACCTGTCCTTTTAATGTCATTATTAACATTTACATAACATTTACTGTATGTATTCTTTTCAAAGAGAAAGTTGAATATTATGTGGTCTTCCCTTTTGAGGACGGTTCTAACTGTTTTCTATTAATATCACTGGACTGTCATCGTTTTGGTTTATTTTTGGCTGTAAGAAGAATATTTCCAGGAGGATAAAAGGTATATTAAACATGTCAAATGTGACAGATGACATTTTTGGCGGACGGCAGTTTACAAAGCTGTTTCCTGCATTGAGACCAGTTGTGAATGAGCCCCTTCCTGTTTCTGAAGGTTCCAGGGTCTCGGAAGGAGGAGGGCTGGATTATACTGCTTTGCTTCTCTTCTTCCCTGATCTCGGTTCCTGTCAATTGTTTCCTTCCTCCTTCTGTCCCTCTTTGGCTAAGAATGGAGAGTGGTTCAGAGGGGAGATATTTCCTGTGACAGTTGCCAGAGTTTTTAAGAT
>NW_005298290.1:0-655 GCF_000412655.1 Myotis brandtii
AGAGGCAGACGGGACTGTGGCGTGATGGATGCCCCTCTGGGTCTCGCGTGTGTCTGAGGGGGTTGCACGCACTCCCTGCTTGTGCTCGCCAAGCGGAGATGTACATGATTAGAGAAAAAGTGCCCAGAAACCACAAGGGCGCTGCTGGGATCGGGAACAGCGACAAGGCTTGCAGGACCCCGTGTAAAATCGAAAACAACGCGGACTCCCTGTTCAAAAGGGATTCCGAGTTTGAACACAGTGACAGCAGAGCATGAGACCAAGCGCGGGGCCCTTCTAAGCTCAGGGCCCAGGTCACGCACCCATGAAGCTGACCTGGAGGGGCCGGTCTCCAGGAGACATCTTGACCTCCTGGTGTCCTAATTCAGTTCCTGCTTCTGTGGCTTGAATTAATGCCCGTGTAAGGCTATCTCGTTGTTGATCTTCCTGATGTCTTCCTGTCCCCCAGGGCAAAAATAGAGGAACATCTGGCCAGGGTGGAAGCTGTAACAAAGGAGATAGAAACAACAGGAACCTACCAGCTGACGGGAGATGAGCTCATCTACGCCACCAAGCAGGCCTGGCGCAATGCCCCACGCTGCATCGGGAGGATCCAGTGGTCCAACCTGCAGGTGCACTTCCCTAGAGCCTAGCGGGAGAGGAAGCGGCGGACGGG
>NW_005298291.1:0-655 GCF_000412655.1 Myotis brandtii
TGAGACACCATGGACCAGAGAAATATCCAAATAAACACTCATGATGAAAGTGAGGTTGAAAAAAATTGGAAATGAGGCTGCAGCTAAATAAAACAACATTTTTTCCCTGAAAAATTGAGTGACAATATTTCATTTGTTCCATTAAAACACAATTTATACTTCTTAAAAATATATTCTCTACATAAATTATGAAAGTAGTACATGTTTATTTAAGCTAGAAAATCAATCCAAAGTGTAAGGTAAATGTTCTTAATCTCCTTACACCATGCTGAATTAACCAATAATAACAGCATGACTTGTATTTTTTAATTTCTTTATAAATTCTCATATGGACAAACATAAAAATATGCACACATATATGCATGGCTTATTGCTGTAGTTGTTTACAATGAAGGCTGTTAGACATATTTATGCATAAATTTTATTTATATAGCTTGCTGAGCTTAAACATATCATGGTCATTTTCTCCAGTAATTTAATATATATCACATTCAGATTTGATATAATTATTAACAACTTCACCATTGACAATTGTTATTTTTTTCTTTGTGCAGCTATAAATATAATAAAATCCTAGCACATAAATATCCTTATAGTAAAATTTATTGCACATGTATATGTCCTGGCTGTTTTATTTATATAAGATCATTTTAAA
>NW_005298292.1:0-655 GCF_000412655.1 Myotis brandtii
GCTGGCCTACCTGCGGAAGAACCACGAGGAGGTGAGGAGGAGGGGGGACAGGTGCTCCAGGGCTGGCCACCTGACAGGGCTGCCCCGTCTGAGGAGCCCTGATCCCGGGGGTCCAGAGCCAGCGTGCAGGCCAGCCTCCTTCCTGCTCCCCTACATCAGAGGAACCTCCCAGGGGCCCATGAGGCCTCCTCTGTCCTCCCCCGCTTTAACCTCCCTCCCAAGGACAGGGTAGAAGTGAAGAGGTCCCCTTGTCCCAGCCCAAACCCTTGAATCTGAGCCCCATGCAGAAGTTTGGAAATTAGAGGGGATATTCTGGGGGCACAGCCCCGAGAATGAGATTTTATCTTTGGGGGGAGACACAGAACCTACCCTCAGGGTGCCCACAGTCTGATGGGGGAGGCAGAACCCATACAGAGCAGGTGAACAAGTCGTTAGGAGGGTCAGAGGGGAGAGGGCAGGCAGAATGAGGGAGAGCTTGTGTGGGAAGGGCTGGAGTGAGAGACCGGGGCAGGCCCGGATGCCCACACCACAGTCCCTGTCCTCCACAGGAGATGAACTCCCTGCGAGGCCAGGTGGGCGGCGAGATCAACGTGGAGATGGACGCCGCCCCGGGCGTGGACCTGAGCCGCATCTTGTCCGAGATGCGCGACCAGTA
>NW_005298293.1:0-655 GCF_000412655.1 Myotis brandtii
GATCTTTGTGATGCTTAGACCAGCACTTCTCACACTTGAATGTATACACCAATCACATGGGGACTTTGTTCAAGGGCAGAGCTGGCTCAGAGGCCTGAGTTCTGCATTTCTCACTTGCTCCCCCGTGCCGCCAGTCCACCTGGAGTAGCCAAGCACTCGGGACATTTCTGATCACACGGTGTAGCTTGGTTTTCATTTTTACAGTCATCCTATGTTAAACAATCTTCTTGTGTTCGTTTCCTTTCTTCTGGGGTCTGACCCATTGACTTCGTATTCCTAAGAATGTGTGTTACCTAGCGTTTGAGTCAAGTGTGGAGTTACTGCCTCATGTGTGCCAAGAGCAAATAGAGAATAAAAAATGCATGGAAAAAAGAATATTTTTTATCCTAGGCAAATACTTCAGTCAGATAAAACAGAAAAATATCTTTATGAAACTATTAATAAATCCCCAAGACATCTCAGATTAAACAATGGCAAGAAATGTTATGTTTGTAGAAATACATAAAATTCATTTGAGGTCAGGACAATTTATGGTGTCAGCCAATAAAACAGATGGGAGATTCCACTCGCTTGAATGGGCCTGGGATAAAGCTGCCGGCCCATGGGGCCAGGGCACTGGGAGTCCTGCAGCGGCCCAGGTAGCGGAGGGGCAGGG
>NW_005298294.1:0-655 GCF_000412655.1 Myotis brandtii
GCAAAACATCTCCAGCGCAGGGAGAGGATTGTAGTAACGTACGGAGGTTAGTGAGAAAGCCCTCGAGGGGGTCAGGAGAGGGTCTCCCAGGCCACGTAGACCAGCTGCGGGTTGAGCTGGACCAGGCCCTGGTTCTACAACTCAGCCCCATGGTCTCCCTGGAAAGACCGGGGGGTTGTTGTTGAGGTTAAGGATGGCACGGGCAGGGAAAGGGGTTCACTGAGTAGACCTCAGTCCTCCTGTCGCCTCAGCACATCACTGGATGCTGTTCGCACAGCTTCTAACAATGGGGGCGAACTCCGTGGGTTCCCAGGGGCCTCCAAGCCAAGTTGGAAATTCTAGATGAGAGTCGACGGTGGGCTGCCTTCCAGGTGCCGGCCATACGCTAACATACACGTAGGTATTTCATGTACGAAGTAAACATGAACCCCACTCTCTGGACCCAGCTCTTCCCCTGTTAGGTCCCCTGGAGAAACCGGGTAGCAGAGAGTTAAAAACAGCCTTCCCTATTTTTCAGAGTAAAAATGAAAGCTGGGAAGGAACTCGGTGGGGCTGGCTTTGTGGCTGAGCAGTCAGCAGGCGTCCGCCCCGCCCCCCAACGTGCCTGGCCTCAGCCAAGAGGAGGAGGATGGGGCTCAGGCATTGCCACAGGGGG
>NW_005298295.1:0-655 GCF_000412655.1 Myotis brandtii
TCGCGAGCCGCAGTTTGCCGACCACTGCCCTAGGTAACTTGGAATCGGCAGAAGAAAGAATATATTTTCAAGATGCCACTTCACAATCTTCAGGGTTATTGACAGCATACAAACCAGACTGCAGGTGACTTCGGAACTCCCCGTCACATCAACGTAAGTGCCAACTGACGTATATGTCTAACACGTCCGAGTACAAAAAGATTTTCGCCTTAATTGATGCTGCGAATAATGACTGGTTTTGTAATTCCCTTAAGAGGAGAAAGGAACCAATGTAGAAATAAAGATAAAGACAAACGTGGAGCATCCACCTTAGTTAAATACTGACTGGAAAGTGGGCTAAGAGTGGGAGCCAATCAGATTGGAACAAATCTGCCAATTTGACTTCAATTCCAGTTAAAGTGGAGATGGGGCTGATTCTTCTCTCATCGCAAAATCTATTAAAAAATGTAACTTAAAAATGATCATTCCATGTCTCAGGATGAAAAGGGAATATGGAGTCAGGAATCCGGCATCAGCCTTTTACTCTGTTCCAGGAATTTAAAAGTCCCTGGAAGACAAATTAACTATTGAATATTACGGACTGATAAACCCAAAGGAATGGGGAGCCTTTACCAGCATTTAGTGTCTCTCAGTTTTAAACTGGACGTCAACTTCC
>NW_005298296.1:0-655 GCF_000412655.1 Myotis brandtii
CCCGACACTTGATTATGGCTAGTAACAAACATGCAAAAGCAGAATTACATAATGGACCCCCTTACACCTATCCTTCAGCTTGAACAATTACCAGCACAAAGACCACTACTAAGCCCTTTTCAGGGAACTGCATTAAGTTTTAAAATATTCACAAGAAGAAGGCTGAGCAATGAACTAAGTAAAAGACAGGAAACACAATGTGAGCCTGCCGGGTGAAGCAGCACTTGGGGGCTGAACTTGCTGAGTCAGCATGGCAGCCATTGGAATCATGGACAGGTTTGCATCCCAGGCCCGCCCCCAGCTTTGGAAAAGCTACTTAACCTCACGGGCTTCAGGTCCTTCATCTCCAACGGGGCAGTCAGACCTCTTCCAGGCGTAGGGAGAGGGTTGCTGGGATGCACCGAGCCAGCTCTCAGGTAGTGGGAGGCAGCTATTGCTACAGGTCTTGATGGTGTTATGGTGCTACTGGAAGCTCTGCACTCCCTCCTCAGAGCCAGCAGTGTTTGGCCTCAAGGGTAGTGTCCATCAGGAACGAGAGGACACGTGCTAGTCTCTGGCAGGGATCCGAAGACACCTCACCTGTGCAACTACACATGCTGTGTGATGGGCGGGGGGAACTTGAATTTGTGAGGTCGGTTCCCATAATGGTCAGGCT
>NW_005298297.1:0-655 GCF_000412655.1 Myotis brandtii
GCAGGAGCATCCCAGGTACTTACTAAGGCTCAGCGCTTGGCCTGCATTCGCTCTCTGAATCCTCACAGGAACCCTGTTGTGTCCCTTTGCAGATGAAGAGACTGAGGCCTGGGCCATTTAAGGAGCTTTCCCAAGGGCCACACAACTAGTGATAAATAGCAAAGGTGGTGTAAAACCCAGGGCCTGGTCTCCGCCCCTGGTGCCGGCACTTCTCCATTCACAACCTGACAGGCACCCCAGACTGCTGACCAGTGGCATCTGGGTCAGGAGCAAGGAGACAGCAAAGGGAGGTGACTGACCCCAGGGGCTGGTCCCCGCTGCCATGGTGGACAGCCTAAGGAAGGACAGGATGGCAGGCCGCTCGCCCTGCGCACACTGGAGAAATGGCCAGCACGTGGGCATTTATTCCCTGTGCTTCCAGTGATGATGGGAACGTTCAGTCCAAACTGGTAGCCACTAGCCGCATGTGGCCAGTATGACCAAGGAACCACATGCTTCATTTTATTGAATTTGATTCATCTGTATTTAAATGGCTACCTGTGCTCAGTTGCTACCTTATCGGACAACACACCTCAGAGCAGTGTTCCTAATTCTAAAGCCATTCTAAGCCAGTAAGAATTCAGTGATTTGTTTTATGGCGATTCTTTACACAAAA
>NW_005298298.1:0-655 GCF_000412655.1 Myotis brandtii
TCATTGTGCTAAATGCTTTCATATGTCTGCCTTTAGAGAAGCCTATGCATTAGAAATTACTATGTCTAAGCAAAATGTAAGAAAAGTGAGATAGAAAGAGATTAAGTAACTTTCTGCAGGTACACATTCAAGTAAAGCAAGACCATGGATTCAACCACATGCAGGATACATTCTACAAGGAAGAAATTAGCAGGAAGATGGGAAGCTTTATAAAACAGAATTTATTAATCTTTTCTTCAATTATATTTTCAATTTAGTTTCCTTTTGCAAAATATACCATTTATTCAATAAGCAACTGTTAATAGCCCTATCCAGCAAGGAAGATATGAACTTGAGTATCTTCACTCTTTCTTCTGGGAAATAAGTCTAACTAAAGGACAGATAGGTAAAAAGTTAGAAGATGATACAGTAATCACTATAAATTGAACAATTTTATAATATCAGATGCTTTCAAAACTAAACATGGTGTCCTGGAAATACCAGGACTTTGAAACTAGATCATGTGGATTTTAATTCACCCTCCACTTATTATTAACTATTTAACTACTGACAAGTTACTGAATTTCTCTGAGCCTTAGTGTTTTATTAAAGGATACATTAATAACTAAGAGTTGGTTCAGAGCAAGATCACCTAGAAATTGGATCAGAGCCCTCT
>NW_005298299.1:0-655 GCF_000412655.1 Myotis brandtii
GTTTTGCTCTCATTGATGTTTCTATCTCTTTCCCTCTCTCTTCCTCGCTCTCTAAAATCAATTAAAAAGAAAAAGAAAAAGAGCCTGGCAAATTCAAGGGATCGAAAGGATAGGAACTGCATTTTGGGCAAGGACTGAGGCTGAAGATGTTGGAAGAGGCGTGGTTGTGAAAAGTCAAGGGCAATGGGAACATGTGAAGAGGACTGAGGCAAATGTCCATTGGCAGATGAATGGATAACCAAACTGTGGTCTATATGTAGAATGGAATATTATTCAGCCTAAAAAGGAATGAAGTTCTGGCACATGCTAATCACGAATGAACTGTGAGGACATTATGTGAAGTGAAATAAACCAGTCACAGAAGGAGAAATGCTGTACAACCCACTTCAATGAGATGCGTAGAGTAACCAAACCCTAAAAGAGAAAGTAAGGTGGAGGTTGCCAGGGACGGGAGGGAGGGAAAATGGAGAGTTGTTGTTTAATGGGGACGGAGTTTCAGTTTCGCCAGATGAGAAAGTTCTGGAGCCATAACAGTGTAAATAGGTTTAACACTACTGAACGGTACACTCAAAAATGGTGAGCCCTGGCCAGGTGACTCAGTTGGTTAGAGCATCGTCCCTATACACTAAGGTTGCAGGTTCGATCCCTGGTCAGG
>NW_005298300.1:0-655 GCF_000412655.1 Myotis brandtii
TAGTCACAAAATAATAAGTATAATTTTAGGGACATTGTTCAATATATTTTACATGAGTTATTTTTCACACCGAATTATTTTCAATAAATGACTCTATTTGCCCTGTGCAGCAAACAGTTTACCCTGAGTTTTATCTTACTATCTTCTTGGGCTACTCACCATATAGACCACATCTGTATGGATCTCAGGAGGGTCCATTGACAACAGGTGGACTCCAGTAAGGGCAGGAATGACATGGTTCTTAACTTCTGCATGCCAGCCGTCCTCCATGGAGTGCTTGGGGATGGTTCAACCTTAGGAAGGTCTTCGCTGGAATACTCTATCTAATGCAGTGAATGTAGATTTGTACTTCTGACAACATTAATAAATCCTGGTCCCACTAGTTAAACTTTGTAATATAGGAATCTTTAAACTATATGAGAATACTCTAATAACTCATAAGAACTATATTCTTTCAATTAAAATTGATCTCTCAATTTTAGATGATTTTTTCATTTATTGATACAACAGAGAATAGATTTTAAAGTTACTCAATTTATTTTCTTAATTTAGATTACTCTATTTTCTTCTCCATATTTAAAAGTAGGTTATAAATCTATTTAAAAATTCATTAACACAAACTTTAAAAAAAATCTTTATTGTTGAAAGTATTACA
>NW_005298301.1:0-655 GCF_000412655.1 Myotis brandtii
TGCAGAGGGATTACTGTAGGGAGGACATTCTTCCTAGAAAGATCATTGTTTTCACTGTGGAAAACACTTGATGCTCTGTCTAGAGTGCCCTAAACTATAAAATAAAGAGCTATTTTAAAATGGTTAAATTCCATACGTGGGGGGTTGGGGAACCAGTTCTCACATTATATTGTTGAATACTCTCACAGGGACTGGCACCATTGGGAAATGTTCTCAGTGGTGACTTCTTTTGAAAACTATGTTGTAACAACTGGGGGCTGTTTGTGGGCTAAGCCTTGGAATTAGTGTTCCAGACCTTCCTATAGTTCAGTCTAGCCATTTCCATATCCTGTCTGAATTGGTAATGCCTTTTTACATATCTGAATGTCACAAAACTCAGTGAATTAGAGCACAGGGACTGTAAATGTGTCCAGTTCGGGCTTTGTAACAGTCTTTAAATATCTATCCTGATAGAATAAAGAATTAGAGCTATTGGGTGATATTGACAGGTGAGCATTTAAAATTGACTTTCTAAAAAGGTGGCATACAAGGTTCAAAATACAAATTATAAAAATGTGAAATATGCAAAATTTTAATCCCGTGCATTTCCTAACCACTTAGCCCACTATTTTTTTGTATACTTCCCCAGGTGTGTGTGTATGTGTGTGTGAGTGTG
>NW_005298302.1:0-655 GCF_000412655.1 Myotis brandtii
CTTGCCTTCAATTTGTAAAAACTGCAGCATCTGTGATGCGCAATAAAGAGAAATGCAATAAAACAAGGTATACCTGCAGATGGTGGTGATGGTTGCACAACATTGTGAATGTACTAATGCCACTGAATTGTACACTTAAAAACGTCAGTTTTATTTTGTGTCTATTTAACCACAATTTCAAAAGTTACAGCAAAACAAATACAAAAAGAAAAATTAGCAAAGGGAGACAACCTCACACACAGCTCTCCCACCTCCCACCTCACCCATCCCTCACTGACACCAGCTTTAGTCCTGGCACTTCAGTGTCTGTCTGTCTTAGGGTTAGGGTTCCACCCAAGGAAGTCCGGCTCCCAGAGCAGACAGACAGAGATGCTCGACTGTTCCTGATTTGCTGTTACAGAACAGAGCTGTGGAGGGGCTCAAGCAATGCCCCTGCCTGCATGTTACCTATTCTCTCAGGAAGTGGACCCCATTCTTGTTCCCCTTGCTCTCTATGCTATCCCTGTGCCGAACTCCCAAGGTTGGTTAGTGGGTGGCCTTGAATCCATATTCATTATTTTCAGGTAAACCTCGATGTGACCCAGGTAAATCCATTCCCGATTTGAGTAGACTCCACCGGACCCTTGGGAGCTGGATGGACGCATCAAATTATTGA
>NW_005298303.1:0-655 GCF_000412655.1 Myotis brandtii
GAGAGTTTTGAACATGGGAGTGGTATGATAAGTGCCATATTTTAGGAACATAATCTGGAAGCACCTGATAGTGTGTGTTGGAGAGGAAATGATTAGAAGCAAAAACCCCCAGGAAAGCTTTGATGTAACCCACAGAAAAACGGAGGTGCACCCCTGTCAGTGGAAGAAAGGGCATACTGGTGGTAGAAAGCTGGGAGTGTAGAGGACTTCTTTCAAGGTTGTGTTTCTTTATCAAGCACAAGAATATAACAGATTTTATACTCTTTGGGGGGAGGTGTGATTTGGGGCATGCTAATGGAGGTAATCAAGGTTAGAGGCTTTGAATCCTTTCCTGAACAAATGCTAAAGACCTTGTCTAGGAAAGTGTCAACAAAGATGCAAGGACAGGAATGAGTATGAAAAACTTGACAATAGCTAAGTCTAGTGTTCTGTTTTCTGTCCCTGCCATCTTTCTTTAGCATTTTCCACTTGGCCAAGTCTATGACTTATATAAAAACTTACCTGATTTTTGGAATATCTGTTAAAGGAAAGTTTATTCACAGCATTTGCCTTCCATGACATTGATGATGAGTGGATCCAGTTCAGCAAATGAGGGGGAAAAGAATTCTTTGCTTTTTATAAGGTTGTTGGTCAATCTCAGAATAAGTGAGTAAGT
>NW_005298304.1:0-655 GCF_000412655.1 Myotis brandtii
TCTATGTTTTAAACACATCCCAAGTCAAACTACTTCTCCCCATCTCCATGGCTACTCTCCAGGTCCAAGTCACCATTATGTCTTGCATGGACACCTAAAACAATACAAATTAATATTGAAAGTAGACTGTAATTAAAAACAAATACACATTTTAACTTCTAAAAAAAAAACCCCACTCAGAAAACAATAAAAAAATCACCACAATCAGGAGAATTTCTCACATTTCAGTCTGCTAAGGTGAAGTCTTATGTAATGTAACATAATCATCAGAGTGACTCCCATCACCTTTCCACATTCTGTTTATTAGAAGCAAGTCACAGGATCCGCCTGCGTTCAAGGGAGAGTACTATACCAGGGCATGACTCATTAGAGCTCAACTTAAGGTGTGTACAGTACATAAGTCTTCCAACTTCCACTCATGCCCTCCTACATTTTATTCTCCATAGGGAGCCAGAGTAATCTTTTTAAAATGTAAAACTAACAATGTCATTTTCTTGCTCACTGTCTTCTGAGAAGAAGGCCTGTAAGATCTTGCACATATGGCCACTGACTACCTCACTTGCTTCATTTTTCATCAGTCTCCCCCCTGCTCATTCCTCTGCAGCCACATGGGAATCTTTCTGGCTCCTCAAAAGGTCAAAATGAGGGGTGGGGG
>NW_005298305.1:0-655 GCF_000412655.1 Myotis brandtii
GGAATACGTACAAAATGTCTCTGACAAGGGCTGCCTCAGTAATTTCCACATGTCTCCTTGACCTTGTCACATTGCGAAAAACTGTGGTGGGGATGCCTTTTGAGGAAGCGGGTTGTAGAAAAGGCTGGCTTGCAGTTAAAGTCCATGCAAGACATGACCCCCAACTGCTGTGGAAAACAGTCTCCTACTCCCAGGGCCTTGGTGACACTGTGGGCTTGAACTGCTGGTGCCGCTGCTTCCCATGGGGCCAGAGAGCCCTGCGCTGACACGGGGCTGTGATCTTGGTGGTTCAACGGGAGAGTCTGAGGCCTGGCATAGGAGCAGGGAGGTGAGTGGGCATCTCTTGGTGATGCGAGAGCAAATAACGTGGCATAGCTAGAAACCCCGTTTGGCTGCTTGCATGGATCTTCACTAAGGCTCAGTAAGAGGTAGAGATGACCATTTATTTTTCAAAACTCTTTGTGAATGAAGTTTCTATGGAGTTCTGCAAACAATGCTGTATCTGCTTCTTTGTTGAGTGAGTTCTGTCTTTATTTTTTTTTTTTAGTTACTAGAATTTAATCTCTTTCAACAGTTAAGGCAAAGTTGCTGCCAATAACTTGCGCGCCATCCTGGAACTGCTGGGCTACATCAGCTCCGCTCTTGCCCAGAATCC
>NW_005298306.1:0-655 GCF_000412655.1 Myotis brandtii
GACAAAGAGCCAGGTTGCTTACTGCTTGTTATAAGAGGATGGGTTCCCTAAGCTCAGTGCTTGTCAGCTGTGATGCTAACCCACTGTGTGTGCCATGTACACTTAGCTCCATGCTATGGCCCCATGGGAGTTGGGGACAATGGGGACCAACACAAACATGTTGAAGTTCATGCTGCCTTTTATGCCATGAGTAATCAAGTCCTTTGTCTCTGACTCGGAAGTCTCACATCTTCCGCCAGCACACACAAAACAGTAACAGGTTAACTTCTTGTAAGAGTAAAATCAAATCCCAGATCCATGAAGACTGTCTATGAGGCAATTTATAAAGTTCTTGCAAATTCTGCTCTCAGTAGAATGGAATTTCCAGTGGTATCTCCAGCTGGAACTATGTTTCTAATGGCTCATCTCTGTTAGTCAGCAGGGAAGAAAAACAAATTAAGAAAAGGCTCAGGGAGCTCTTAACTCCCAGATTCCCTTGTACTCTCACTGAAGGTGCTTGGTATATGTAAAAGACTGAGAAACTTGTCCATTGTCACCCTAAAACTGCAGTTTATTTTCCCTTAGAATAGTACCCAGGATGCTTCATAAGCTGACACTGCCTATCTTTGTCACAGCATCGCTGGCCACCACTTCCATCTCTGTATTTGCTCTTCCT
>NW_005298307.1:0-655 GCF_000412655.1 Myotis brandtii
AATCAAAGTGTATTGTTTATAAGATTACAACTATGGAAATGGCTGATATATTCTTTCTGACATAATATATGATTTATTTTTGTAAATGTACTTAAGTAGAAGATGTATTCTCTACATTAGTAGTATGTTAACTATTTATCTCCTTATTTTTTGGTAGTATTAAAATCTCATATTAATAGTTTGTTTCTATGTCTCTTTATATCTCAGATACAATTTCTTCATAAATTAGATTGCTGTGGGTTTGGATTCATAAATCATAATAAGAGTTATAAATTAATTGTACGTTATGAACTTTAGTATTCAAATATCTTCTTTCATATATAAGGCTTTTTTACTTGAATTCCACTTTGTTTAATACAAGAGTTGCTATCCATACTGTTTCCATTTTCCTGCTATAGCTTTTTATATCTTTTAATTCTTTACTTTTCTGAGTTAACTTTTCTTTGGATGTGATTCATGTATAGCACATAGTTAGATATTGCTTTGTAAGCCAAATTCAATTTTTTAAAAAATAGGTGAATAAAGCCTATTCACTTTTGTTGATAAAATTAATATATTTGATCTCAAACTTCTCGTAATATTTCATAATTCAGTGTATTTTGTTACACTTGTTATGTTTGTTCCTCAAAATATGTTTATTTTCACTTTAATTAAA
>NW_005298308.1:0-655 GCF_000412655.1 Myotis brandtii
AAGCTCATTAACAAAGTCATGATTTCACCCACTGAGAGGTGAGTACAGCTCTTTGAACTCTATCCCAATGGAATAATATATTCCTAATTAGAGCTAGAATACTTAAAATTCTATAAGGAAAGCATCTAATTTATTGATAGAAGAAAACTTGGTAATGGTGCTCACAATAGGGTTTTAAGTGCTTCTTTTCTCCAGAAGGATGTATCAGGATGAAAATAAGTTTAGACTCAAAATAGACAAAGAAACCTCTTAGAAGAAAAAAAAAAACAGGCCTTGTCTACATTATTGGCACTGAGAGCTGTCCACTGGCTCAACCACTATTCAAGTATTACTCTCAGTTGTAAAGAGATTGGAGAGGCAGCCAAATAATTGTCTCCTTCAAACTTACAGTTATCAAGAACTGTAAGCTTACCAACCAGGCTCAAATTATCATGGTAGATGAGCAAACTTCTGTGGAGATTTTTCTGCATGAAAAGAAACAGTGAGCTCATATATCTTGAAAACTCTGCTGCTTTTATTTATGTTAGCAAATATTGAGTATGTACTCTGTGATAGACTCAGTGGGAAACAGAAGAATGAAACCTGGCTCCATGGTTCCAACTACTAGAGAGCCTGCTGTCACCTTAAACAGACTTTATATTTAAAACAAACTTGA
>NW_005298309.1:0-655 GCF_000412655.1 Myotis brandtii
TAATTAATTTCCTTTCAATGTGCACGAATGCGTGCACTGGGGCACTAGTGTTCTTTAAAAGAGACTCCAAAGAGAAACCTAGCCCCTTCCACCATGTGAGGACATAGCAAGAAGGTGCTGGCCATGAACCAGGCAAAAGGCTCTCACCAGAACCACGCTGGTACCTTCATCTTGGACTTCCAGCCTCCAGAACTCTAACAATAAATTGCTGTTGTTTGTGAGCTATCCAGTCTATGAAAATTTTATTACAGTAACCTGCATGAACGAAGACAGGCAGGGGTCAAAGTTCCTAACTTGTTCAAGTGGATGGCAGACACTACGACAGAGAAGCCTGGGCAAAAGATCATACATTTAGGCCTTGAAAATGTTGAGTTTGAGGTACCTTTAAACATCTACCTGGAGACGCCTACCTAGACCTGGCCCCCATGACTTCATTTCTAGATGTTAGCCTTCTGAAAGGTTTCCCTCCTTCCACTCTTGCCTCCCTAGTGTTTATCCTGCGCAGAGCAGGGGAAATTATCTTTTAAAAATGTCAGTAAAGTCATATTACTCCTTTCTTCAAAATTGTTTCCCATGGTGTATAAGGTCTTGAGGATCTACCATCTGCAGCTCAAAGAGGGCTTGTGAGAAGGAAGTGTGAGTCATCTGCACAGAA
>NW_005298310.1:0-655 GCF_000412655.1 Myotis brandtii
AAACTCCAGAAGACTACTCTCATCACGTGGACCTCTGTGACATGTGGTGACATAAGGAGATGCTTAGGGAGAAGGCAGCTGCTGATTGTGGAGTTTTCTTCCCCTGCTTCAGAGTGGTTTTGCAGACATCCTTTTCACTGCACAGTGCCATTGGTGGCACCGTTGGATGAGTTATGCCAGGAAGACTGAGTCCATCCTGCCTTAGCGACTCCCCAGCAGGGCCCAGGCCCTCAGTATGTCCGCCTTAGGGGAGACACACTCAGATAACCGGTTACAGTTACCCTTGTGCCATGTCATGAGTGAACCTCCCGGTTCCACTCTGGTTCATTAGCCCATTATTGTGCCCACTTAGAAAGGCAGATTTTGAAGATGAGTGAAATAAAAGGTGGAGAACACAAATTTTTAAGAGTTAGCTCCTCTTCCCAATGTGTGTATCCACTCACTCTGTGCTTAGCATTATACCCTTTGCTGCCCAATGTGTGGTCCCCACACCTGCAGCCTCAGCATCAGCTGGGAGCCTGATAGACATGCAGAGTCTCAGGCTCTACCCCAGACCTACAGAATCAGAATCTGCATGTAATATCTGTGTGCACATTAACATTGGAGAAACACTACTACAGAATCTACACTAATAAAAGAGAAATATGCAAATTGA
>NW_005298311.1:0-655 GCF_000412655.1 Myotis brandtii
GTAGCTATAAGGATGCAGTTAACTTCCCAGGAGCACATTGAAAATTGGCGTAATTTCAAAATTAACTCTGCCAATTCCTTAAGTTTAACTTGAAGAATCCAGTTTTCAATCTTGTCAACAACTTTGAAAATGTTATTATAACCACATACAAGTAAAAAATCACAGATGGAGAGTTTGCCCAAAGGGACATTGCCGGGGGCTCTGGAAACAAGTACAATTACTGGTTCTCCTGCCAGGGCCTTGTGCTGGTCCTCATGGAGCCTCCGGTATAAATGCCCACCACTCAGCCATCCTGCTCAGGAAAAAGGGAAGTGTGGCCGAGGCAAGTCTCTTCCTGTTTCTGATACTATGGTTTCATTTTGATTAGTAGATGACTATGTAGGAACACGTGACTGATAGGTTTGGGCATTGTTTGCTACTCCATGATCCCTACCTGACATGCACACAGATTATACAATGTCAGCTTAAGAGAAAATGGTCTTTGATTTTCACATTGCTCAAATCTGATCTGATTTAAGATCCTCAGGGTGTCCATGAATTCCCCTAAAACTTTATACAATTTTTTTCTGGGGAGAGGGCCCATGGGATCATTAGATTCCCCAAGGAATCTATTATTTTTTTAAAAATTGCCGAAACCGGTTTGGCTCAGTGGATA
>NW_005298312.1:0-655 GCF_000412655.1 Myotis brandtii
TTTTTCCAAAGTGTCCAGACTTGCAAATCCAGGAGGGAAAGTAAACTTTGCAATAGTGTGATGTCCAGAGACACGTTAGCACATATTCCATATGTAATTTCTAGAGAAATATGTTTTTTCCCCTGAATTTTCAAAGCAACAGCTTCTTTTCTTGCAATCACATCTCCTTCACAAAGAAATGTGGCACTTGGGTTACAGGATGCTTCAAGACTTCTCAGGTTCTTTGGATCTGCAGATGAAGGGGAAGAATGGAAACTGTGACTGGCAGGAAGTTTTCTATTTTTAGCTGTGGTGCTTCCAGTCCAAGGCTCCGCTTGTAGATGATTTTTATCACTTTCAAAGTTTCAGGAGGACAAAGATGGATACGTTTACTTTCTAAAGAAGAAAGAAATCCGCAGCATTTGTCGCAATCTTATAGAACTAATGCCCTTTCACGGACAAATGCTTTCATTGAAAAGGCTTCTGGAATTCTGTAGCGTTCTTCTAGGAGAAGGACCAGGTGTCCAAGGATGGAGATTGTTATCACTCTACTGGAGGCCACCCGCCAGGAAAACAGTGGCCCACTCCTGGAAGACCCATCACGATAGAGTTTGGCACTTGCAGCCAACTTAGCCAAGAGCTATAGCTCAATTCAGGGTCAAGATACAGCCAATCT
>NW_005298313.1:0-655 GCF_000412655.1 Myotis brandtii
ATTTTGTTGGGCAATATCGTCAAGCAGAGGGAGGTGCAGGAGCTCAGCCATCCCGGCCACTCTCAGTTACAAAGCAGTGTAAGTGCTGATTTACCAGCCAGTCGTCTGCTGTGAGAGATACTGGTGGGAGGACAAGGTGACCTCTCATTGGAGGATGTGAGCAGAAATCCACGGTAGGGGACAAGTTTCAGGATGGACCAGGAACAAGTACCGGTGGACGTGTAGTCTATAGGGATTATGCCCGAACTATTGCTGAAGCCTAGAGAGATCAGACCATGAGTCACACTGGCTGCAGATCTCTCTACCTATGTCAGTAAGGCATGTGATAACCAGAGAGATGCAAAGGAATATCATTGCGAAAGGAAGATCCAAACATTTGCAAGAAGTCAGAGAAATTCCACCTTCCTCTTCCCAGAGCACCTGGAGCCTGTTTGCAGTGCATTTAGATGCCAAGGCAAAGAGTCTAGAAGACAGGCGGTTACCCCAGAGACTGAGCACTTTCATGCAAGAGACACCGAGAACTCCCCCCTCAGGAAGTTTAATGATTAAGTTGGAGTACAGTTTATTCCAGATTAGATATTTAGTGATTTTTTTCCAGCTAATTGGATGTGATGCCTTATATAAAAGAACATATTCAGTTTAGTCAAGAATAAAG
>NW_005298314.1:0-655 GCF_000412655.1 Myotis brandtii
GGACTCACCTGGGGAAGATTAAGGTAAAGAAGGTAAGGGTAGCCTGGCTGTAGGTTTCAAGTTGACAACCGTCTTTGTCCAACATGCCATCCTCATGTGGTGTCCTCTCTCCTTGGGCTTCATGCTCCTCCTCCACTGGGACTCAGCTGTGGGAGCATTTCCTTCAGACCATCCAACAGCGTATTTTCCTCCTGTAAGCTTTTGTGTACACTTACTTCTCCTCGGAAATGGAGATGCCAGATGTTTTGGTAACGGACAAATGTGCAAGGTCTCTGTCACCTACAAGGACCCCGTTGTAGGGCATGTTGTTTATTGAGTCGCAGATACCAGCTGCTGCCCTCACTAGAGGGAGACATCTGGGCCCTGCCGTCCTTGGGCTCACAATGACACAGTTTTCTGGAGGACTTTAGACGTCGTTGTTTGTTTTGTCTTTGTGGTTGTCTCTCCTTTTACCTCCTGGTGAGAACAGCTTTTATTTTTAAGTAAGAATAATTTGTGTTTCCATTTGCTTTCTGTCATATTTAAAGAAATCACTCAAGGGATGGTACATGAGTCAGCCCTCGGTGTGCCGACTGGCCATTTCTGAGCACCCTGCAAGCGGGCGGCTGATGGGCAGAGATAAAGGGGACAAAGTCAGAATTGGTGGTGAGGGGAA
>NW_005298315.1:0-655 GCF_000412655.1 Myotis brandtii
GCCACTGGGCTGACCAGGATTAGTAGTGCTCCCACAGTGGGCGATCCCCTCAGGCCATGGCCCCCACCACTACACAAATCTCATGCACCGGGCCTCTAGTGTAAATATAATCTGGAATACTGGAGTGCATGAAATTGAATAACAAATCTACATCACATATACATTTGTTATGCAATTTGTTATTGTATATGGTTTTCTTTCATTATATATCAAAGCAACAAAATCTGTATATTTTTTAATTCTGCTATATCTCACCTATATTTAGAAGTTATAACTGATAATGGCAATATTAACTGAAGAGAGAAAAAGCAATGAAGATTACAATCAAGAAGAATTAAAACATGTAATCTAGCTCATTTATACACCTAGTTCTATTCTCAGAGTTGAAATTTTGTTGTGTGATTGTAAATAAAAAAGTCAATTTCCATAAGTAATAATTCTCAACATTGGTTGAATATTATATGTAATTAGTTGGGGAGCTTTTAAAAAGCCTAATACCCAGGCCACGCCTCCCAGGAATTAAACTGAAATCTCGGGTTGGCATCCAGACAGCAGTACTTTTTAAAGCTCTCCAGGTGCTTACAAAGTGCAGCCAAGGCTGAGAACCACTGCTTCTCTGTGGTATTTTACATTCTTTATTAAAACATATATATAT
>NW_005298316.1:0-655 GCF_000412655.1 Myotis brandtii
TTGTTTTTTTGGCAAACTCCACAGCCCTCCTGTGTCTTGAGTAGTCCTAGGGTAGCACTCATGTTCCTTATGAATGACACCTGCAATCCCCTTTACTTTGAAAAAAGTAGCATTGTCATTGCTGAGGATGTTTTTCATGCTGGTCCCCTTTTGTGTGTGTGTTTGGGTGATACCCCGAACAATGCAAGTATAAATTCTAATTGGAAAAATAGTGACCGGATGTTTTAAAAAACTGGTGATTAAGTCTAACAACATGGCTAAGGCTTTATTTATTTTTATGTTGTCTTTCATGTGTCTTTGAAACTTGAGTATGCCTAGACTTGACAAAGAACCAGATTCTGGACTGTATCTATTTAAGATCGTCAAAGATAATGCTTGACAGGACAGCTTATCTGCCCGCTGGTGGCAGAAATGCAGTCAGTTGTTCAGAGGACTGCTGAGCCATTAGCATACCTTGATAGCGAGTGATGGACAACGTGCTCCTGACTTGCTCTGGCAGGGATGCTTTTTAAGCTGTTAGAAGCTAATATCCACGATCAGTTAGCGGTTGGGTCAGAGTTTATCTGAATTAATTTGCCCTGATGGATATAATGAAGGGAAAGCAGCATCCAAAGTTACAGTGTGAAGGAAACGTTAGAGAAATCTTCTTTTGTTT
>NW_005298317.1:0-655 GCF_000412655.1 Myotis brandtii
GAGCCGCAGTTTGCCGACCACTGCCTTAGGCATTTAAGTTTGTGGCCCTTGCTCCAAAGTTCACTTCCCGGAGCTGATAGATGTAAATGGATCAGGGTAGAGGGTGTCACTCCCAAGGGGACTGCTATGCCAATCCCTTCTGTGTTCTGTTTCCCCTGGTGTTATGACTTCGCCTTGGATTTTTTTAAGAAAAGTCAACTTCCCAAAGAAAATGCTAAATGGCATAGGAATGACTTCAATAGAATTGGTCCTATGAGCAGAGAAACACATGCTCACTGACAGAGAGTAAGAAGTCCCAGACTTTATGTTCGCATCTTCCATTTGCATCTCAGATGCTTCATTCATGAACTGCCCCACCTGACCACGTCTTAATTTAAAGTACTAACAACTCTCTGTAAGTTATGACAGCACCTCATGGAGAATCCTAAGGTGCTTCATACGTGGTCTATACCAGAATTTCTCAGCCTGAGCACGGGTGACATTTCAGAGAAGATCATTGTTTGGTGGAGGTGGGGAGAGACTTCCCTATGGACTGTAACTTTTTTACAGCATCCTTGATCTCCATCTACCAGATATCAGCAACAATCTCCAGTTGTGACAATCAAAAATTGCCAAATGTGCCCGGCCAGAGTGGCTCAGTGGTTTAGCGTTGACC
>NW_005298318.1:0-655 GCF_000412655.1 Myotis brandtii
TCTCAGCTATCTACTCTGTCATCTCTCTTACTGCCCCTCACTTCTCTTGGTTCATTCATTCTTTCTCACACACATATATCAAATATTTATTGGTTGCCCGCTTTCTTGAATGCACTGATAAATGCCAAGAATAGTAAATATGATCCTAACACCTTTAAATAAAGATAAAGCAAAAGCAACAGTAACAGCAGGGAATAAGCAAAACAATTTTCCCCACTTCTATTCTCTTTAGCTTCCCCTTTGGGATAATAGTTTTCTCCTACTGAATAAAATGGAATCCCTTCCTGAACAACCAAGTAAAACAAATGCAATTTGCTAACATTAGCACATGTTAACAAAAGAAAAATAGTCTGAAATCTACTTCTTTAGCAAAGAGCCACATGTGATGTTTGACTACCAGTATCAGATGTGATGACTGACTTCTATTTGTCCAGAATGTGACATGCTGTAGTATTCACATGGACCAGAATCAAGGCCACTCAACTTTATGAGAGGCTCTCTTGTCCATTTGCTACATTTTCACCAACTATTCCAGGCTAAGTTTAAATGACATACTGGCACTGAGGAAATCTTGATAATCATTTTTATGGCAGTCTTGCCTGTAGTTGGAAAATTCAATTAGTCCACCCAAAATTTCATTCGGCTCTTTTTTTTT
>NW_005298319.1:0-655 GCF_000412655.1 Myotis brandtii
CACAGTCAAGGGGCCAAAGAGCCGCATGTGGCTCGAGCGCCGTGGTTTGCCAAGCGGCAGTTTGCCGACCACTGACTTGGGTCACAGGACTGACCCACGCATCCTCACCACGCGTGAGAGCTCAGTTATAATCTGTGGGTTCCTTACTTTATCCTGAAGTGTTTTTCTCTTTATCTAATCATCATCTAAAAATTAGGCGAGTTTAAAGGGATTGGTACCTGAGTGAGGTCACCAGCGCTCATAGGACACAAGGCTGCCTGCGACCGTCTCGCTTTAGGATTAAGCTTGGGGAACGGAGAAAGGCCAGCATGACTTCGTCCGACCTTTTCATTCTTAAGAGGCACATTTTCATGAAAAACGTGAACCGAGCGCTGTGAACACAGTCACTTCGGGCAAATAAAATAACGAGGTGCCTAGATACACAGCACACAGTTCTTGTGAAAAGCACAGCGCTCATTGCAGCAGCCGCCGGCCACTCGCGGGGAACTCGGCCCGTCGAGCCCGCGCACGAGCAGCGGAGGGAAGCATTTTAACAAGGAAACACATTCCCTGTGCAGCTCCGCAGCGTCTTACGGAAGATACAGAGAAGGGACTGAAGTGGCCACGCATCCTGTTTTGTGGTGGTTGTTTTAATCCTCACCCGAGGACATTTTCC
>NW_005298320.1:0-655 GCF_000412655.1 Myotis brandtii
CACCCTACTGATTGCATCTAAAGATAAAAATTCCAATGAAGCCTAACAAGGCTGGCAATTGAGGTTTCCTGGCTTCTTCATCTGGGCCATCCCTTAGTCCTCTCCTCCACAGTGAAACTGTCAGAGTAATCTGTTCATCCATAGTTCAGGGGCTACTGATCAGTCCTGGCAAGATGGTGCCCCATGTGAGGAGCCCTGACAAGATTTTATTGTGATGAATATTAACTCTCTCAATATTTGAATATTTGAAGCAGACAAGAAATAAAGAATGAAGAAAGAACAAGTCAAAAATCATGTATGATAAGCTCAGAAAAGCTCAATTAGCTTAACACGGCCAGAATCTAGGATAAAATTAATTGTCAGTAAGTGAGGCCATAAAGTGGGCATATTTTCACCAAGTTAAATTGTTTTGATTTTTCCCAGTAATTATGGAAAGCTATTGTAGTTTTTCCTAAGATTGGTTAGGATCTATCTTCATAAAATGCCAACTTTAGTTGTAATGAGGACAGTGAGTGAGAGTTGAGACTTATCAGGAATTAAAAAAACAAGCAAACAAAAAAACTGTCTCTTTGTTCCAAAAAAGAAATGATAATGGTGTCAATTAAAAGCATTTGCAACAGAGACCTAGCCAGTTTGGCTCAGTGGATAGAGTGTC
>NW_005298321.1:0-655 GCF_000412655.1 Myotis brandtii
CGTCTGCGCTGTGTTCGCCGGTCAACAGGCTAGGACAGAACCCAGGATTTAAAGTGTTTTTTTCCTAAATAGTCCCAAGCTATTTGCAAAACTTCCCCGGCTAGAGTAAATAAAAATGAATGATGAGCAACCACTCTGACAATAAAAATGTGCTGGGTGACAAAAAATAAAACAAAGTCCTCTTACAGCGATTACGCTGATGACTTTCTGCCGTCGCCGGGCCAGACGGAGGGCGCAGGAGTCGGGCGCTGGTGCTCAGAAAAGTGGGTGCAGGCGAGGGCCGGGGGAGAAAACGGCAGGTCAAAAATAGTAAAATCACTCCCAAAGCGACTCTTCGCTGAGTAAACAATGGGTGAAGGCGGAGTGTGAGACGGGGCATCCCCGCACTGCCCTGACCTACATCCCCGCAGGTCCCTGCGTCTGCGTGGTATCTTCCCAGCCGCGTTGTTCAAACCTCAGAAACACAGACGGTGCCTCGTGCCTCTTCTATGCAACCCAGCCCCGGGCCTCAGAGAGGCATTTACTACATACTTTCTGAACAAATGCATTCTTTTTTTGTGTGCTTAGCATTCAGTAGGCGCCTAATAGATGTACATATTTTTGAGACTGAGAATGCATTTGACTAGCTCCATGTTTCATATGCTCAGCGAAGCCA
>NW_005298322.1:0-655 GCF_000412655.1 Myotis brandtii
ATCAGACAGATGGTCAGGCCTAGTAAGTGGCATGGAAGGGAGTCAAATTCAAATTGCATCTAGAGGCCATGCTCTTTGGTCCTCCTGCCCTTTAAGATATATTTTTAACATTGTCCATGAATCTTCATGGTCAAGTATGTGTTTAATACCTGTTTTAAGTTCTTATAGGTGTATGCCTAGGAGTGGAATTGTTGGGTAATTCTATGCCTTTTTGCAAAACTGTTTTCCACCAGGGATATATTAGTTTTCCAATTTCTCCATAATCTGCAAACATATGTTATTTCCCACCCCCAACTCCCACACCCTTTTTAAAAATTATTATCACCTGGTAAATTGATATCTCGTGGTTTTAAATTGCATTTTCCTAATGACTATTTGTTGGCCATTTTTGTATCTTCTTATAAGTACTGCGCGCTAACCGATTGTGCCACTGGAGCTCCGATTTTTGTATCTTCTTTGTGAAAACATTTATTTCAGCCCTTATTTTTTAATTGGGTAGTTTTGTCTTTCTTGTTGAGTTATAAGTATTCTTTATATAGTCTATATAAGATTTTTATCAGATATATGAGGTATATTCTGCCAATCTGCTGGTTGTATTTTCACTTTTTCTAAAACTTCTTTTAAATTATTTTTTATATTTCAATTACAGTTGATA
>NW_005298323.1:0-655 GCF_000412655.1 Myotis brandtii
TATTTCTGAGAACACAATCCTATTTATTCAATATATACATTAGGAAATTCTACACATTACCACTGCTCAGAGGAAAATAAACCTGAAAAACTACAGAATAATAAAGAAGAAACATGGTTCAGCAAGATGAACCTGAATACCTTTATGTTGGGGTGCAGACGCATTAAAGTCTTCTTGCTGTATTCACTGTTTATTCCAAGTGCAAGTTCCACCTCTTTGTACAGTATTATGAAGATCCTCACCCCCTCTTGCTGTTACAGGAGAAAACACAGGCAGGAATGAGAATTTCTGTAGGTAGATTATGGTTTTCTTTTTCTTCTTCCTTTCTGCGCACTATATTTTCTAAAATTTCTTCTATAAACAAGTATAGTAAAATATTTAATGAACAACACAATACAAGGAAGGTGAAATAAAAATGTATGTATATTAAGACCCAGATGTAAAAAATAAATATTATCTTTCTTCCATTCCTACAATTTGTTATGCCAAGTCAGTGTCAATATTTGACTAGAGACAGAACCTTGAAATTATAATCTCAACTACTAAAAGTGTCTCATAGTCTTATACCTGAGAACGTTTCCAAACACAAATCATTTAGAAAGCTTTGATCTGATTCATGTTACAGGTTTAGGGTTGTTTGTTTGTTTGTTTGTTT
>NW_005298324.1:0-655 GCF_000412655.1 Myotis brandtii
TATAGGGACAACAGAACATACATGTGGAAAAAACTGAAATTTTTTTATGTAGGTTAAATAATCAAATGTTACAAAATAAAACTTCTAGAACAATGAATCTTTTACTTTACATTACTAAGGCCTCTAGCCTGGTTATAACTCTCAACACTTCGCTTAAAGACTACCATTTCCCAAGAGTAATTACAGGAAGAATTATAAAAGTGGTAGGTTCTTTAGAACAGTGGTTTTCAAAGTTTTTTTTTTTAACCACAACCCACAAAATTATATTTAAATCATAACACACACACACCCTCTAGACATGTAAATTTATAAAAGTTCCACAAAATACTTTTTAGATTTACAATATAAGCTGGTTCCTGGTTTTTCTTTTTTTCTCTATTACATGCTTTAAATTCTGTCCAGAGTCACCAAAATGATTTCATAAGCCATTAATGGGTCACAATCCACAATTTGAAAAACATTGCTTTGGGATACCTATGACTTCAGTCTAGGATGGAACAGTAAACTCTTCAGAGAGCATTTTAAGCTAGGATTTTTAAGTAAGACATATAGTAGGGTAGAAATATTTAGCTGTAAAACTGGTTTGCCCAAGGCACGTGTTTATAATAAACTAGTGACCGGTGCACGGATTCGTGCACATCAAAAGGAAATTAAT
>NW_005298325.1:0-655 GCF_000412655.1 Myotis brandtii
CTAATTAACCCCGGACACCCCAGGACTGGAGCAAAGTGTGTTTAAATCAGGGTCTGTTACCTTGTCTTCTACTCCCTCTGAGTCTTTCAAATTAAACACAACAAAACTCAGAAAGGACTGTCCTGCCTTGGCCGGGTCAGGGGTCCCGTGTGCTGAACTGGCTCGAGCCTCTGAGTCCTGTTCTTCTGGGCCAGGCATGACCCCCGCTTCTCAGAGAAAAGGGCCATAAAAAGGATCCTAAGGTGCCTCAGACATCAAACAGCTCGTACAAGACAATATCCTGATGAGTTAAGTACAAATGAGTCAGGAACATAAAGGGCTGGAGTCCCCTTGAGCACGGGGTGGGCGGCCCCAGGAGAAGGGCGCCGGGCCCTGCAGAGGGGGCGCCCCTTGGGTTTCATTCCTCAAGCCCGGGAGGGAGCTCCGCCCTTGGGCCTCAGAGGCGGGGGTTGCGCTTTGCCCCATTCTCACCGGAAGTAGACGCCAGGGAAGGCCTTCCCCCCCTTTTCACTTTCTCACCCACGTCACCTGGGGAAGGAGACTGGGCTGGTGGGGAAGAACACCCCCAGGGGAGTGTGGAAGCTGCGGTCACCCCCAAATCATGGTGGGTGGCATGTTTTTATATCCAAAGCTCTCTGCAACCAGTGACAGAATA
>NW_005298326.1:0-655 GCF_000412655.1 Myotis brandtii
TGTGGTGTAGTTGAGTTTTTCTCCTGGCTCCTTTAATTTTGGATGGCATATAAGACAAATCGGTCTTTGTGGTTTTACCAGAAATTCTGGATGGTACGTATTGCTCTCGAATAAACCCCTTTCTGCTTACTCAGCTGTATTTGATACGGTTTTCAGTTACTAAAAGCCTTCGCCAATAATGTATGACCTATTAATGTAAAGAGAAATGGCTCTTTCTCTTTCATTTTTCGTATAAAGACATGTAAAAATGTAAGATATGCCTAAGCAAATTTAGAAAATGATGTTTTGGTCTCAATAAAATAAAATCCTTCTAATAATAGGGCTGTCTCTACCCAGAATGGGCTGGCTGCATGAGGGGAGGCACCAGTGGGTAGTAGATTCCCATCCATGCGGCTGCTCCCATGCAGGCTCCGGGCCCACCTATCGGGCTGGCTGGGCAGGGGTCTCCTTGGCCTCCACTAGTGGGATTAGATGCCTCTGATTCTGCCTCCAGCTCCTCCAGATTTGGGGGAGACTTTTTTTTTGCATTTTCTTATTACATTTTTTCTATGCATAAATATAACATAAATAAACAAGTATTGGGTTAAAATCAATTAGGTGCATTTACGCAATGGAACAGCACTTTGTCGTAGAAAAGAAGGAAATCCCACCCCCT
>NW_005298327.1:0-655 GCF_000412655.1 Myotis brandtii
GTGTCTTTGTCAATTATTTAATCTGCTTAACTACTGAGAACACACTGCTCCTTGGCCTTGATGATATGTTGATAATTCCAACTGGGAGAAGAATGCTGCTCACGGAAGTGCACCGAGCACCACGCAGAATTCAGGAAGCCGGGGTGGTCAACCCATCCATGCTGGTCCCTCCACTGTCCATACACATCACTGCACACCGTCTGCTGGAGCTGTCGTCCTGCGTAAGGATCCAAGCAACAACTTCCCACCCTGTCATTTCACAAAAGCATCCAGAAGACGATAGCAGCAACAGTCTATTCCGTGCTGAGCAGGCTGGAGTGGGTGAGGGCAGAGCTAGCTCAGCACCCTGCCCGCAGGCCCGGGTGTTAAAGTCACACTTGGGTCTCACACTGTTCTACCTACAACTACAAGACGCTCACTAAGGAAAGCGGACAGACAACCTTTCCCATGTCCTTTGTGCCGAGTCGATGGTCAGATTTTTCCTGGGCCCAGTAACGTATCCACCTAGAAAGGATCCAGAACTGTGATGGGTCTGAGGTCCAACCTGCACGCCAACCAGTGAGCCTGCCAGTTTCCTGGATGCCGGCAGAAGCCAGGAGACTCCTGGGTCAGAGACGAAGACGGTTGGTTATTGCTCAGCAGGCAGCACGGGCTT
>NW_005298328.1:0-655 GCF_000412655.1 Myotis brandtii
AAAAAAATAAAACTTCAAAAATAATGATTTTTTATGATCAGACTCACTACCTTACCTTTCTAAATATGATAACTAGGAAAGAAGGTATACAAATTGTTCAGAAATGTCTTCCAAGTCAGAATCATTAAGGCATATTTCTTTTTACAGGTACTTTGGATTTCTTGTTTGTATGTTTTCCCAATATAGAGTTAGAATCAGTTGAATGTTAGCATGTAATGTTAGCATAACATTTTAAAAACATTAATATTAAAATTGGGTAACTTAAAAATTGATATATAAGTCATTCTTTCTGGAAATATGTCCTGAATGAATCCGAGTGGTAACTTTGTTAGTGTAAATTTTGTCATGTAGCTAAAGACTGCATAAACTGCTCTTAGAATATTTGAAAAGCTACTATTTGGAATGAGAAAGATGGAGGCTGTAGGGACAGTATTTGGACCAATTTGCACTTTGTTTGTTTCCGGTTGGGGCTGGGACTAGGGATAGTAAGCATTGCCTAGAAACATATAAGCACAAAAGCTGCTGTTTTCTCTGAACTAGAGCCTCAGCCATATTGGATCATGCACTACCTTTAGCAAGCCAGTCGGAACCACATTAGTCCTTTCTCCTTAAAGCCTGGAGGCTTCTTTTCTGCCTAGACTTCCATGTTTTTCTT
>NW_005298329.1:0-655 GCF_000412655.1 Myotis brandtii
AGATAAGGGAGTGAGTCTTTATATCTTACAGAGATGAGTTCTTGGTCTGCCTCACACCAAGTGAACAAAAAAGTCAAGTAGTAGGGTGTGAGGGAAGAAGCAGCAGAGAGAGAAGTTCCAGGGTTGAGGAAGGAAGGGTCATTCTGATGACCTTGAACCCTCACCCCACCCATCCCTGGCTTCCTTTGCCTCCCAGGCAGACCATGTGGACACCTCCACCACCCAGCAGGATATCCTGTGGAAGGGGCTTTTTTGTCATTTTCTATGGCTTGAAATGGATTAAGACCAGTGAGTACAACCTAAGTTTGTCAGCTAGACAAAACCATGCTTTACGGATGCAATCACTCACTCGTTCAGTTATTTCTTCCTCTATGCAACACACATTTGACCAAGTTGGCCTGGACAGCACGGGATATAGTGGTGAGCCAGACAGAATCAACCTGCTTCAGGGAGCCTTACTGGGAGGACAAATGAGTGAATCGGGGGGTGGGGAGGGATAATTACAAGTTGACATAAGGACTATAGAGAAAAATGGGGGGTGGAGACTGAGATAGAAAATAACCTTGGCAGTTGGGGGTCTGGGGTGAGTGCGCGGGAGTTACAGTGGTCAGGGGTGAGCTCTCTGAGGACAGGCATTTGAGCTGAGGCTGAAAGA
>NW_005298330.1:0-655 GCF_000412655.1 Myotis brandtii
TGGATGAAATTTTGTTTTGTGTTGTGTTGCATACGGATATCCAGTTGGTTTTGCACCATTTCTGGAAAAGACCGTCCTCTGAATTGCCTTTGCACCTTTTGTCAAAAATTAGTTACCATGTGTGTGTAAGCCTGCGTTCGGTTCCCTCTAGTCTGACCTCTTGGGGTTGTTCTTTTGCCCAGTCTCCTGTGTGGTTCCTTACATGTGTGTGCTCACCAGTATTCTGCTCAATGTGGGGCATCCTCGGAGGTCTTCCAGGCTGTCTCTGAGCGGTTCTCTGCCTGTGCTGTGCCCTGTGAACCGTAGTTGCCTTCGTCTCCCTGGGCCCTCAGCTCCCCCTCAACACAGACACTGCTCCGAGCCCACCCCTCCCGGTGCCCCGCCCAGCAGCTCTGCAGGCAGCTTGTGGGGCAGCTGTGGAAACCCAGCTATTTGTTTCCTACCTCTCACGGGTCACGCTCTTTCGTTGCCTGGTGTGCGGTGTCTTAAAAACTGCTGTTTCAAGTGTTTCTTTGGATGTTTTGGTTGTTTTGGATGAGAGAGTAAAATCGGTCCATTGCTCGATTTTGCCTCCAAGCAGAAGTCTTGGAAAATTGAAATTTAGGTGTGGATTATACAAGCAAAAATGAACAAATTCTACTTGGATGATATGATG
>NW_005298331.1:0-655 GCF_000412655.1 Myotis brandtii
GAAGATTAATAACTCATACTGTATATTCAGAGAATTTTTACATGTGTGCATACATGACACACAGGCACAGACAACACAATGCTGACACCTACAGCTTGCACAGAGCATCCGCCAAGTGGCTACAGGGCCTGTCACGGAGGGTCTCGTTTAATGTTTGTTATCTTGCTAGTATGACTTAGCAGGTAGCCGTGAGGAAGAAATGGCCCTTTTGCTGGCAACAGTCAGCACCTCGTTTAAGGAGTTGACAAAGTGTGAGTGGAAAGATCCTGAAGTTAATTGGCAGCTAAACAAATGTGTGGCGTTATGTCAGATCGTCAGGTAGCTGTGTTGTGTGAACTCCCAGCAAGTATCATCCCGGGAAGGTTGGCCAAATTTGTCGCCCTGGCTATGCAAGATAACACACACACAGAGGAGCAAGACAAATGTCCCCAGGCACCTCGGGAGCTCAAAGACATGTCTCAACTCATAAAACTAACCGGGCTGGCTCTCGGGTCCGGTTTGTCAAGCCTCCTGCCTGGTGGGGAATCCTCCGCTCTACACGGTGTAGAGTTGATGTTTTCACTCCTGTTTCCAGGGGTGGGGAGCTCTCTGAATCACAAAGCCCAGGAGCATGAGTTGGAGCCCTGTCATTAGAAGGTGACTCTTGCCCTAGAGC
>NW_005298332.1:0-655 GCF_000412655.1 Myotis brandtii
GATATTATATATAAATAATAAATATTAGATAAGAAACAGCAACCAATTAAGGAAATGTCAATACAATGTACATACATGTAATTGGTAATAATAATTACTATAAATTAGTTTCCATTTGCCGGCTATAATACACTAGAAACTTTTCAGGTTCTTCCTCTCCTGTTTTCAAGATGTGCTTTGAAATGTGTGTCTATTTTTTGTTAGTAAACATGTAATAAAGGAGGTTTTTGTTGCCATTGAGCCTTTTCCTCCAAATTTCTTTCCGATTTTTAATGTGGATATGTTGCTTTCGGTTTCCTGTGACTCCAAAGATACAGAGTAATTTGGATGCTTAAGATTTAAAACCTTTGGGTAACTATCAAATCACCTTAACCTTGGCTCCTCCCATGATAAAGTGGGACTAGAATCCATGACCACAGTGCGCCTTCACTTCTCCAGCACCTCTGCTGGCCGTGGGAAAATAAAGAGGTGCTCCTCTCGTGCAGATGCGGCCCCCAAATCACTGTCCATTTCAGTGTCGTTCTCACGATGGGCCAGGCACCCTTGGGCAGTGCACACTTTCTGTTGCTTTAAGTCACCCAGTTGGTGATACTTTGGAAAGCGGCCATCATGCACCATCACCTCTCCCTCGTCTCACACCTGTGGCCCATTGACC
>NW_005298333.1:0-655 GCF_000412655.1 Myotis brandtii
ACAGTTATAGACAGTCTTTCCGGCCACCATGGCATAGGCCACAGCCTCCTCGACCTTTGGGTCAGGGGCAGACAGTTCGCTGCTGACCTGAGCTTGGGCTTTTTTATTGTGACGGTATTCCAAAATGCTGGTCAACAGACTGCTGGCCCCAGCGAATGCCCCCAAACCTTGACCAGCAGCTGTAAGCATCAGGCTTCCTCCGGCTGTGACCGGAGCGAGGGCCAACCCCAGGAGGCTCATGGTTCCGGAGGCCACAGCAACCGAGTTGGTCACCAGGCTGGTCTCGGCGAAATTTTTGTGGGTTTTGTCGATGTCGTCTGCGAGGGCACGGTACTTTCTGATGGCCATTTCTAGTTCTGCTTTCATTATGGGAAACTCTTTCAAAAATATTCCTTCTTCAGGGGACAGATCTCCATCTTGTTGCTCCACATCTTCACCTGGAGGAATGTCATCGCTGTCCCTGTGGATGAGGGAAATAAAGATTTGGTTTTGCCCTAGCCAGTTTAGCTCAGTGGATAGAGCCTCGAACTGCAGACCAAAGGGTCCTGGGTTCGATTCTGGGCAAGGACATATACCTCGGTTCCAGGCTCCTCCCTGGCTTGGGCCCTGGTTGGGGCATGTGCAGGAAACAACTAATCGATGTGTTTCTCTCACA
>NW_005298334.1:0-655 GCF_000412655.1 Myotis brandtii
CCCTCCCTTCCACTCTCTCTTAAAATCAATGGGAAAACATCATCCTTGGGTGAGTATTAACAAAAAATAAATGAATACAATAAAATGTATTTATTTTTAAAAAAAGAATCTTGGACTCTTAAGAGTCTCCTGTGATATTCTGCCAAGAAAAACTTGTCAATTGGTGGCGCAGGGATATGGGGAGGTGCCTCCACCTTGTGTGAAGCGAGAACCTGTTTGAGGTGAGCTAGCGGGCAGCACCGCAGGCTTCATGCTGTCTTCTGGAGCAGCACTAGAGGAAATGCGCTAATGATAGTTGATGCTTGTGAGGGGCAAGCTCCCTCCTGCCGCTCAGAATTGGAATGAGGGAGACTCCTGACAGAAACACGTTTTTAACAGCATGAATTTATGAATCCAGTCAGCGCAAATGAGAGTTTGTTATGCTCAGAGTCTAAAGCGATGCCTCATTTATTGAATTAAGCTGCAGAAATTCTATTCAGATAATGCTAAATGATCGTTTTTACTCCAAAAGCTAGGCTCGTCTGTCGGTGTGTCTGCTCATTGGATGGTGTTATTTTCTTTCACATTCTGCTTAAAACAGAAAGGAGAGTCAAGATTTGGGGATGGAGTTTGCCATGATCACAGCCTAATAAAACGGGACTTGAAATGCAACTAA
>NW_005298335.1:0-655 GCF_000412655.1 Myotis brandtii
GGCTGAGGGAGAGCTCCAGTCCTAAATATTTGATGATGCTCAACTCGGAGAGGGGAGAGGTGAGCTGTTTTGAACCTTGTTCCCAGAAGGGCAATGGGTCTTATTAAACCCATCCATTATGGCGGACACAGGAGGTGTGAGTTTCATGACCCTGAAGAGAATGCCTCTGAGACTTCTAGGGGGGCCGATCTCTGGAAATCTTTCCAGGGTCCTTTGACCTGGTCCCTTCTACTTCCATCTCCAGCTGAAGGGAGTCTCGAGAACTGAGATAAATGCATAGAGACTAGATTCCCACTCCCGTTACAAATGGAGGCAAGACCATACACAGTCAAAAATTCCTCCCACCATCTAGGACTCCTTCTGGGGCCAGCAGATCAGAGTTCAGGTGGAAATCTCTTCCCCATTAGGATGAAGAAGGACCAACAAGGGTATCAGCTCTTATCTCTCAGGGCCTTCTCCCCCGTCTCAGCTGCCACTCCATCTCTACCGTGTTGCCTAAACCCTGCACCTGAGCCTCTCAAACATGACTTTCCTCCCTCTTCCTTCCTTCACAACTGGCCCCCCCACCCAACCCTGAACTTGAGCAGCCCCGTCTTCAGGATCAGCACCCGGCTTGTCTTTCACGTTGTCTTATACATGTCAGATTTGCATCCCC
>NW_005298336.1:0-655 GCF_000412655.1 Myotis brandtii
CTCCCTCCTGGCACCTTGCTGTGAGGCACTCACCCAGCACCACCACTTTCACCGCCTTTGTTGTCCTCACGGAGCGGCTGTAATGTAAACACGTGTACATGCCTTCGTCGTGCGGAGTCACATTGGCCACGCGGATGGAGAGCTCATTGGGGGAGTGATGAAGAAGCTGGTATTTATTATTTTTTAAAGCTGTATGGGGGGAGAGGGGGAGAGCATGTTATGAGGAAAAGTACCAGATGAATATAGATTCTTGGTGGATGGATTATTCGCAGGAATAGCTCTTGATTTCCACACTTTAAAGGAACAAATATCACATCTTGGATTGAGTTGACTTACAAATTCTAGTGTTACCAGCTGGATGACTCTCCTTAGCTTGAAATGAGAATAGGAAATAAAATATGTTGATCCTGGTATCTGTGAAATAAGCATTTGCTTTATTTCTGTTTGTAGGAAATTAAGAACACTATGCTGGTGGACGGTTCGGGTGGCAGGAGAATTTTACAGAATTTTAGACATCACATTGTGAAAAACGCCCCACTAGCCCTGGCTGGTGTGACTCGGTTGGTTGGGCATTGTCCCGTGGACCCAAAGGTTGCTGGTTGGATTTCCGGTTGGGGCACATGCCGGGTTTCAGCCCAGCCCCAGGGGAGCACGC
>NW_005298337.1:0-655 GCF_000412655.1 Myotis brandtii
ATCTTTCCTCACACACCGATTACTAGCTGAAATCACATCTTTATTTGCTTGGCTGTGCATTGTCTGTCTTCCCAACTACAGTGTAAGATCCCTCAGTGCTGAAACTTCAGCACCGGGACACGACTCAGAAAATATTCGTTGAATGAATGAATGTGTGAGAGTGTAGGGGGGCCGCTGCGCTGAAGGTGAGACAGTGAGGAAAATACAGTGATTCTTCACCTTTTGAAGGTTAGGCACCTGCCCAAGTACTAGATGAAAGTCATGCACCTTGTGTCCCATAAAATAGCCAAACATCTGCACTAACAGGAGAGACAGGAAAGAGACTTGGATATATTTGAACATCAGCTGAAGCCCCTCTGCCCGCCCCCAACTGGCTGCCTCCTGGATACTTCAGCCCCCACTAGGGATGCTTCTGAAGAAAAGAATGAGACCTGTGAGGAGGGCAGTGGACTGAGAGGGAACTGTCTGCATCCAGGACCAGCAATCTGGTCACTGGCCACTTCATACACTACATTATGCATTCTCACCCCTGGCCCTTGGCTCCCAGTGGGAGATATGAGGACTGACATTCATATTCCCTGCCTCCTGACAAATACAAGCCACATCACCCTTTAAAAGCTAACTTGCTTTGACCAACAGAATGTGCAGAAGTGAC
>NW_005298338.1:0-655 GCF_000412655.1 Myotis brandtii
TCGGCTCTCTGGTAGGTCTTCCGTAGTCTCACGTGACACATATGCAGCCCAGTCCTCAGCCAAGATCGGTGAGGAACCCCCATGGACTTCTGAGTTTCCCCCTCTGCACAGGGTTTCGCCTCTCCAGTGTTCGCATATTCAGACTGTTTCTGCTGCCTTGAACTCCAACCTCTGTTTCTTCAGCAAAGCATCACTACTGGGAATTCCAGCAACCTGTACTATGATTAGGAAATGTTTCCCAGGCAAACATCTGGATCAGTCCTGGGACTCATCTTGTGGGTGTCCCTTCTTTCAGTGAGCACAGTCTCACACCACCTGTTGTCCACAACTGAAAAGCATGCCACATATGTCTTGTCCAGTTTCATGGTTGTTTATGGCCTGAGACATGCCTTGTACCAGGAACTCTTTCATAGCCAGAGGCAGAGACTGAAGACATTAACCATAGGGGATGCTGAAACAACAAAGGGAAAATTCAATAGACTTCTGACATCTGCCTTGTCTCAGACCCTTACTCTGAGGCCAGCTATCCACATTCATTCTTCAGAAAGACCGTAAGTGCTGGCTTCAGCTGAGCCCCGCTCTGGCATTTATCCAGACTGCTTGCCAGTTTGACACTTAACCTCATTCCTCAATCCTTCAAATTCATTCTTAGGGT
>NW_005298339.1:0-655 GCF_000412655.1 Myotis brandtii
AGTCACATGCTAAGGTCCTGGGGTTGAGAGCTTCAACACATGAATTTTAGGAAGACGCAATGCAGCCCCAAACATCTAAAAGTACCCACAATTCCATTACTGGTGAGATACCTTCACATAAGGCTACCTTCCGGGGATGTGATCATGCCTCTGGAATGTTATCAGAAAAGAGCTCATTCCGTCCTCCATGTGTGGATTCTTCTAGAGCAGGGATGACAAATTACAGCCCCTGGGCCCCAAGCCGCCCGCTGCCTGTCTTCCTGAGGCCTAGGAGCTGAGAATGGTCCTTACATTTTTCTCTTAATGGTTGGGAAAAGTCAAAGCAGGAGTACAATCTCGTGCCATGTAAACATTATATGAGATTTAAACTTCAGAGCCTATAAATTAAATCTTGTTGGAACACAGTCATGCCTATTCGTTCACGTGCCGCCTACGGCTGCTTGTGCAATTGCATCGCTGAGCAGTTGTGTTGCAGACTGCATGATCCACCCAGCCTCCAATTTAACCACTAGTCGTTGAACAATCACAGTTTAGAGAGTCACTGATTTTCAAATTTGGGTCCTCGGGATCCCTACGAAGGAATTCTGACTCGGGAGGTTTTGGTGGGGCCCTAGGGTCAGCATTTTTTTTTTAATATATTTTTATTGATTTCAGA
>NW_005298340.1:0-655 GCF_000412655.1 Myotis brandtii
ACTGAGCCAAACCGGTTTCGGCTGTATTTCATTTTTTGAGGAACTGCTAAACTGTTTTCCAAAGTGGCTCTATCATTTCACATTCCCACCAGCAATGCATAGGGTCCCTACCTGACATGTTTATGTCCTTCAGGTGACCTTAGTCCACATTAGGCTTCTTTACCTTCTATTGCTTTTTTTTCTGTTTACACCACCTGATTTGTCATTTAATTACTATATTGTTACTTACCTGAAATAATTAATGTTTTATTTTTTCCAAATAATGTTAAGCTTCTAGAAGGTAGAGAATGAATATATCTTGGTTTCATTTCTTAGTCAGTGTATCTATAATAAATCCTCAATAAATATGTATTGAATATGTATTGTATGTATGCATAAGAAATTCTGATGAGTCAATGTTCAATATATTAATACATTTTAAAATGTTAAGCTCTTTGTCATCTTAATGAAAATCTCAGTGTGATCTCATTGTGATAATCATTTATACTATTTAGATAACTAGCAAGTTATAAAATTCTCTCACCCTCTTACTTTCTCCTTCCATGGTTCTTGATTAAGAAAAATGAGATGTATTATATTTTACTTACTCATCCACTAAAATTATATGATTATAAAATACATGTGTAAGAGGAAAACATTTTTTGTGAGTACTAAA
>NW_005298341.1:0-655 GCF_000412655.1 Myotis brandtii
AGGACTGAGCAGAAAAAAAATTACATTTCCTTAAGTATGAAAAGTTGCTCAACTCATAGTGTAAAAAAAAGAAATGCAAGTTAAAATGATATAAGATATAATTTTTCACCTATCAGGTTGGCTAACATGCACAAGTTTGACCCAGTAGGTGAGGCCGTGATGAATTCTTATATATTGCTGGCTGGTGTGGTAAATTGTAACCACCATTATGGTAGTCAATTTGACAGTGCCTTAAAAAAATGAATGCATTTACCCTCTGATATGTAGTTCTACTTTTGGGAAATTATTCTATAGCTATGCCAGCACCCATTGTTATTATTCATTATAATAATAGCATTATTTTAGGGTTATTCATTATAGAATTTTTAAATAACAAAAGATTAAAAAAATGAAAGTATCAGTTGGATACTGGTTCATTAAACTATAGGACATCCTTGCAATGTAGTTTTGTATAGCTGTACAGAAGATGAGGTGGTCCTCAATGTATGGTTTGGGAAGATATATAGATGAGTGAAAAAAGTAACGTGCTACGTAGTGTTTATGGTATGCTACCTTTTATGTAAGCAAAGGTTGACAACAATAACATACTTTATTCTTGCTTATATTTTCATGAAAAAATAATGTGAGATAATATAAGAAATTAATAAATGGTTCT
>NW_005298342.1:0-655 GCF_000412655.1 Myotis brandtii
GCCCTGACCGGGAATCGAACCCTGACCTCCGGGTTCACAGGGCAACGCTCACCCACTGAGCTGTGCCGGCCGAACAAGGGAACAGGTTTTGACCGACACAATTCAAGCTGCAGGATCCAAACGCTGAGCGTAGGACTCGCCCCCGGTGCCAGCGCCCATGGGGCCTGGGAGGGAGGCGCGGGCTCGGACGGTGGGAAATCCAACGTCATCCCCACGAAGCCCCGGCCCCCACACGCCAGGCTTCGCGCTGCGTCCCCCGGCCCCCCGGGTCCTGATCTTTCCTGTCCTGCCCAGGATCGCCGAGGCGGCGGCTTACAGGAGCTGCCCGCTGTCGGCCGCCAGCTACCTCATCTCCCTGGAGGTGGTGCCGCCGCCCACACTCTCCCAGAACCTGTCGGGCTCCCCGCTGACCACCGTCCGGCTCAGGCACAAGTTGGTGAGTTGAGGCGGATCCGCCCTCGTTTCTGTTCTTTGCTTGGGTTCCAGGCGTGGTTGTGTAGAGCAGGGGTGGGGGCGTCCGGCCCGCGGGCCGCGTGAGGCCCCAGAAATCATCGGGTCTGGGCCTGCCAAGGTATTAGGGGCGAGTTCATTAACCGTTTGACCACAGATCGCAGGCCAGTGGTTAAGTTGATTTTTGGCGAGTCGTGCTGGATGC
>NW_005298343.1:0-655 GCF_000412655.1 Myotis brandtii
GTCCTGTTATATGTCTGATTTTGGGGATGGCTGCTCTTTCATTATTTGATGCAGAACAGAGTCTGGTATAAAACAAATCTATCTTGGACCACACCCCTGCATATTTAGTAATTGTAATACTAATTACATCTCAGAATATTCTTCCACAAAAAAATGTTAGCACAAATTATTAGTGACCAGAGCAGCCTTTTTAGCATTCAAATGTGTACTATTCATTGTCACTTAGAACACTCTCAATGTTGTGCAACCATCACTTCAATCTAGTTCTGCAAGGAAACTAAAAGGAAAAAGCAACAACCCTGCACCTATTAAACTATCACTTCCCCTTTCCCCTTGCTCTTCCCTCCACACATGCCCCCAGTCTCTGGAAACCACTACTCTGTTTTCTGTCTCTTATAGATTTGTCTATGATGGACATTTTCTTGAAGTAGAACCATGCAATATGTGGCCTCTTGCGTCTGGTTTCTTTCACTCAGCATAAAGTTTTCAAAGTTCATCCATGCTGTAGCATGTGTCTGTATCCATACCTTTTCATGGCTGAATAATATTCCCTTGTGTGGAGACACCACATTTTGTTTATCCAGTCATCTGTTGGAGGGCATTTATTTGGGTTGCTTTCATCTTTTGGCTATTGTGAATAGTGCTGCTATGAACA
>NW_005298344.1:0-655 GCF_000412655.1 Myotis brandtii
GTGGGGTTCTGGTCTCTCCCCACCTTCACAACCTCATTCCCACTCACGTTTCATTCTGGCCGTTCCAGTGCCTGGGGCTCATTGTGGTTATGCATTTTTCATTTGCATTTCCCCAACGACTAAGGATGCCGAGAGCCTTTTCATGTGATTATTGGACATTTATGCGACTTTGGAGAAAGGTCTATTCAGATCCTTTGCCTGTTTTAAAAGTTGGCCCTTTGTCTTTTTATTATTGAGTCATAGAGTTCCTTAGATTTTTCTGGATACTAGAACCTTGTCAGATACACGATTTGCAGATACTTTCTCTTATCCTGAAGATCATCTTTGCACTTTCTTGATGTTTTCCTTTGCAGCACCAAAGGTTTCAATCCAAGAGCCCACTGTGTAACCCAGGATCACTAAGACCTCCTTTGGGACATGTGTTGGGCGGGTTTTCAATGTTGGGAGAGCTCTTGATGGGTGGCAAGGAGCGGAAGGCGAGGCCCCTGGGAGGTGGGCATGAGCCGAAGGCGCCTGTGAGGAAGCTGGGACAGGTGCAGGCGTCTGGCTTTCATCTCCTGGGCACTGGTCTGGGAGGCGCTATCTTGGCTGCTGGACAGGCCATGGATGAGGCGAGAGGTATTTTAAGAATAGTGATCTGGCAGCCCAGTTGAGG
>NW_005298345.1:0-655 GCF_000412655.1 Myotis brandtii
ATAGCAGAAGCAGATCTACTTAACAACCTTTGGTGGATGCCACAGGATACAGAGGAACTGCTGCTCTTAAAGAACTAGTTAGGGTGACAGTGCCTGCATAACATACACAGAACAATAGAAAGTGACTTGAAGGTAGGATGAAATGTGCATTGTAAGGCACTGTAGACTGTCTACAAAAATGCAAAAGAGATTCAAAATAAAGGAAAAGTCACGCTAGGTCAGTAATTACTAGTTGTCTGCCCACTTTGTGCCTTGAAGCTGCAGGCCTAAAGATAGCTGGGAGGATGGAACCCAGACACCCCAGTAAGAGGGAGGGGTGTTTAGAGGGAAGATACAGAGAGTGACAGGGTGACATCAGGACCTGAGCCGGGAGCAGCAGGTGATGTTACTGAGTGGGAAGACTCCCGTGCTGTGGAGCCTGGCCTTGGTGAAGAGGCTTAGATCACACTAGCTCAAGAGATATTATGGAATCACTGTAGAATTTTGAGCAAGGGTGTTTTATGAAGATGATTTTTGTCACTGAGTACAAGATAAACAGGAGTAAGAAAAGACTAGAGAGAGGGGTGCCAGTTAAAGGGCTGTTGAAAATTATGGTTAACAATGCAGACTGGGATGTTGGCTACAGAGAGGAGAGTGAAATCTATAATAATAAAAG
>NW_005298346.1:0-655 GCF_000412655.1 Myotis brandtii
GGAGAAGTAGTTTGTCGTGAAATGATGACCTGTAATGTGAGAAGCTGAGTTAGAAAATTAATAGGCTTTTGAACTATGTGGTGGATTTCATCAACCTGGGAATGCAATAGATTTGGCATGAAAATCTTTCAGTACATTTCCCTTATCCCTGGACCTAGTTCCTTTAATGCAATACCCACCTTAGTTATATTAAATTTTGGATGTAAGTAAAATGGCAGAGAGAAGTTCTACTTTTACCTGTTTTTAATAGAGTGCTGCTTGAAGTTAGAAAACCTCTTCGTTTTCATAACATTCTAAAACCTCCTTCCATACCATAGGCATAGCGGCTATCCGTGTGAACATTAACGGATTTTTCCTTGAATGATTATGCAAGTTCTGGTCAAGGCAAGTAATTCCACCTGTTGTGCTGAATCCCATTGTAGAAGAGGTCTGTGTTAAAAAAAACTTACATTCAGTAGTGGCTGCATAACCAACTTAATAATTTCCCTGCTTATTTTTGGTATAGGACCTGTCACATATAGAATTAAATCTGGGTTATATGCTTTCAATCTAGACATTGTTAACTAATTGGAAATAACTGCCTCATAATCCCATTCTTCTCTCTTACTTGATAAAGGGAAGAAAGTATCAGAATTAAAGTTGTGTTTTTTTCCCC
>NW_005298347.1:0-656 GCF_000412655.1 Myotis brandtii
TGCTCAATAATTGTTTGTTGAATAAATGAATGTGTGCTGCTGGGACAGAGAACAAACTACCTAATTGTAACTGCTGTTTTACCAGCACAGAGGCAAACTGCTAAGTAGACATCTGCCAAGTAACAGTCCTTTCTCATTTTTTCGGTTATAAAATTAATGTAACAGTATCACAGAATAAGTGGAGAAGTTGAAAACAAACACATTTCAGTAAAACTCAAATATCATTTGGAATATTTCTTTTTACATGTATATTTTACATAATTATGTCTGATATGTACATTTTTCATAACTATTTTTTCAAGTTGTTTTTTCCACTTAGTAGTAAATCATAAGCATTATTTTGTGATATTACAGAACCTTCAGACCATTATTTAATATTATTGCCTAATGTTCCATTGAATCAACATAACACTTTGCCTACTGATGGATACTTAGGTTGTTTTCAATTTTTACCTGGTGATTATGAGTAATTATTATGCACAACATTTACCATAATTTAATTACTTGACTTAATTACTAAGAGTTCATGACTAGCACAAGGGGTAGTACAGTCATTCATCAATGTCTTTGAGGGATTGGTTCCTTGGGGATATGGTATCCTTCAGATACCAAAACCCTGAGATGCTCAAGTCCCTTATATAAAACTAGAGGCCTGG
>NW_005298348.1:0-656 GCF_000412655.1 Myotis brandtii
CTCTCTATCCACTGAGCCAAACCGGCTAGGGCTCCTTCACCCTCTTCGCAGGGACAGGAACTCCGTCCCACCTGCCAGTTGGCTTTTGCTTGCTGGCCTTGCATCACCACAAGCCATCTGTTTTGATCGGATTTGAAACTACAGATTCCTATAGGTTTGAAAACCCCCAAAGTGGGTTTCCAGCCAGTTTCATGATGGTCATTTAAATACAATTGTGTATGGGGTGTGGCTATATCAAAAGTCACCCAGAAGCCCAGGGTGGGGCAAGGGTGCTGCAAGCAGAGTATCTATGGAGCAACATTTAAGGAGGTCCTTCCTCTCAGGCCCAGACCTGCTCTTGCACAATCCTGAGAGTGAGGGCCTCCTTAAATGCTGCCCCCAGCCCATTCCTGTTTGCCTCCCTCCAGGCCTGGCTCTGTAGAAGCCAGTGTTGTCTAAATCCTTGCAAGGCAGGGCAAAGTCAAGAGAAAGAACCAAAAGTTAACCGAACATCCAAGGGGAAAGGTACTATACCAGGTGTGTCCACACACGTCAGATCCTCTAGTTTCACAGCCGCCACAGTGGAGACATCATTAATTTCATTTTACACCCGAGGACGGCCAGGCCTAGCGAGGTTAGGGAACCTGCCCGATGAAAAAAGGGAAGGAAGGAACTGG
>NW_005298349.1:0-656 GCF_000412655.1 Myotis brandtii
CCACTGAGCCAAACCAAGTAGGGCCTTTCATTTAGTTCTTGGTGCGACATGCCACCCTCTAACATCGCCCTGAATGAGTGCAGTTTCTCCTGCCTGCCTCTTGGGATGCAGCCCCTGTGTGAAAAGGGAAACTTCCTTGAAGCGTCTATGCTGCAAGATGCTAAGCCCAGTGGAGAAGCCCCGAAGAAGCCACCTGAGGACAACCCGGGAGCTCTGAGACACCAGATATGCGAGTGAAGAAGACATCCGAGAAGATGCTTCCACTCGAGCTGATGCAAAGGGTTGATCAACAACGGCCACCCAACAGAGCCAGCGCTGTGCCCTGACTCACAAAATCATGAGAGAGATGACAATGGGCACTTCAAGTCCCTAACCTTGAAGGCACTAAGATCATTAATAACATGAGCGTGTTGCGCAACACATCCAGGAAGTCATCTGGAAGCCAGCTGCTGAGCGCAAGAGTGGGGCAGAAGAGCATCATGGGAAGTGGGAAATTCTTGGTGTGCCCTATGAAGCTATTTAGGGAAAGGTGGGCATTGCCAACTCTACCAAATGGCAGTGACATATATTGATTTGTGATTAGATATGGTCAGATAGGGGGGAATGTGGATGATGGGCAACAGAGAGGAAAGGCTAGAGGAAGGCAGAACCACTTA
>NW_005298350.1:0-656 GCF_000412655.1 Myotis brandtii
CCTACTGGGGATCTAGCCCTCAACCTGGGCATGTGCCTTTGGCAGGAATCGAATCTGGGACCCTTCAGTCTGAAGGTCACCACTCTACCCATTGAGCCAAACCGGCTAGGGCCAGAGTGCTTCTCAAATTAAGAAATTTAGAGCATCCTGGATATTTCTTTAAGTCATGCTGAATGTTCTTATTGGCAAATTATTCTATAATATAATGCACTGAAAGAGGGATTCTAAGCTTATCTGGGAAATAAAAGTAGGGAAATGTTTGTTTATCTGTTAATCATATTCTAATCCTAATGAATTAAAAATTTTACTTTCATGATATAATTTTAATGTTCAGCCAGATTTTCAAAAAATGGAAAGTAGAGATACTATTCATTGTCATTTTGGCCTTTAAAAAACTTTTTAATACAAGATTAGCAAGATATTAGAGCTGTGGTAATTAGATTTCTTTTAGGATAATAAACCATTAAAGTTTATGAGTCACATTAACAGAAAGACCTCTCAGTTCCACCATTTCCCTTTATCAGTTCATTCTACAATGAACATAAAATCCTCTTCCTGGAGTTCAGAGCACAGCAAGGGAGAGAGGGAAAAGCCAGAACAGAAAATAATAAGTGGGAAATATTTGGTCTCTCTCTCTCTCTCTCTCTCTCTCTCTC
>NW_005298351.1:0-656 GCF_000412655.1 Myotis brandtii
ATTTCTGAAAACAGTTTATTAATATACCAAGTCAAATTTTCTCATACTCACTTCCAGTGTGTGAACAAGTGCCATAGTAGTTATACCTTCATGGGCAGAGGTCGAAGCTAATGATTTATTCTGCTTTGGAGTCACTGATTTTTATAAACAGTCATGCCTTTTATTGATTGCAAGAGAATTCTTAGTTTCTTGAATATTGCTTTTTCCTCTATTCTCTCCTTACACAACTTCTAATAATTATTCGATTTTGACTTAACTAAATTCAGTACCAGGCACTGTCCTAGGCATTTGGGATACTTCAGTAAGCAAAACAAATATTCTGCCTGAATGGAATTCACATCGTTTTACAGCCTAACCTCTGTCTCTTAAACCCCTTCCCTAGTTCTTTACCTGTGTTCTTTGTTTCATCAGTTCTATGTTCTAGGTCACGCATTCTGTCCTTGGATGTATCATACATAGCCTATTTAGCCCGTTTTGCTCTCTATTTTTAACAATTATACGCACTTATTTTCTTTCAGAGTATTGATGTTGTTTTCACATTAGGTGTCTAAACTTGGTATTTGTTTTGTTTGCTAACTTCTATGATTTGTTTGCTCATGCTTCCTAGTTTTCTGTGAACTCGTCCTTCATGGGACAAAAATTTGATCATGCTTAAC
>NW_005298352.1:0-656 GCF_000412655.1 Myotis brandtii
TCAATAAATGGTGCTGGGAAAACTAGAAAGCCACATGGAAAAGAATGAAACTAGACTATTGTTTCTAATTTCTGTCCCCATGTACAGAAAATTAACTCAAAATAGATCATAGACCTGATACTATCTGGTCTTTTACAGAGAATATTTGCCAACTCCTGATCCAATGCCCTGGAGGCTATGGTGAAAGGAAGTCAGAGGTTGGAGGTTGAGCAAGAAAGTAACATAATGCGATCAATGGTCTTTAAAGGACTCTCTGACTGCCTGCCGTATTAACACAGACTAGAAAAGGGAGATTACAGCAGGAAGCAGCGTCAGGAGCTGTAATGATAGTCTAGGGGTGAGAGGCAGCACTGGACTAGACTGGAAGCAGTGGGGTGCCGAGTAGTTGGATACAAAATATCTTTTGAAGGTGGCACCACAGGGGCTTTGGAATGACTATGGAGTATGATGAGAGCAAGAGAGGAGTAAAGGATGACCCCAAGATTTTTTATCTCCATTCTCTCGTTATGCTCTCGTGGAAACTGGATGAGTGAATGATCTTTTCTGCCCCCAGGGTTTAATGCCCCAGTTCCCACCATTTTGCAGTCAGGGTTATCTCCCTAAGGTACAGTTTTGATGGTGACACTGACCAGCATCCCCTCGGCTATTGAACAGTC
>NW_005298353.1:0-656 GCF_000412655.1 Myotis brandtii
CCTAATTCATATCTAAATCTTACTTAAGTAATTTTAAGTCATATCTAAGTCATACTTAAGTCATGTCTAAGTCATACATAAGTCATATCTAAGTCATGTCATCATCTGCTATGTCAGTTTTCCCATGTTGAGTATTTGCTGAGTTATAAATCATTCTTCTTTGGAAACTTTTTCTCAGGGCTCTACTACTGAGTTCTAAACTCTGAATAAGTTTAGAACAAAGATTATGGAGGGTGTGCAATAAAAAATGACTTCCATCTCAGCGCAGTGGGAGGACGGAACGCCGCTGAGAAAGTGCACTAAGTGAGGCGTGAAGAAAAGCTGTTTCACCCTGTTGACGCGAGGGCAGGACACACATGCATTCCGAATGAAAGGCTTCTCTCAGCTTAGAGATGCCTAACAACAGCAGCGGGTGACCAATGAGGGCAGGAAGCGCGCTCTAGTGATTTTTTTGGACCAGATCACCTCGACCTTCCATTTTTCATGAAGTCCTCCAATAAATCACCTGCTTCTTTCTATTCCCCTGCCTCCCAAGCAATGATTTTGACTACTGTGATTCAAGCGACTTTCTGAGATGCTTTTATGAGGAGTAGAAGGGGAGGGAACCATGGTGCTCAAGGAGTAACAGAAATATTCAAAGGCCACGAACAAAGACA
>NW_005298354.1:0-656 GCF_000412655.1 Myotis brandtii
CCCCCACCCTCCCCATCTTTTTCTTTGATCCCAAAGGCTGCAATCAAAAGCACAGCACTCTTCTTCAGGGACTCGTCTTCCAATGTGGATCCTTCAAAAAAAGACAAATCTGCACAGGCAAGAAGCCTCTCCAGAGGGGGAGAAGGTAGATCCTGGTGGCCCCAGTGTCCACCTGCTGGAGGAGTAATTCCCTGTCTCACTCACAGCATCCTCTCAAGAAAGGCAGGACAGGGAGCAAGGCCATCGGCAGGCCCCTGCTCAGAATGGGAAGGAGAACCAGAATTGCAATCAGGACCTGGGGGCACAGAACACAGGAAGAGGCAGCCCCGCTCTCTGTGCACAGGCCAAGCTTCTCCCCAGGCCACAGAAAGAGAGGAAGAGGGGAGAAAGTGAAGCAGGCCCCATGGTGCAGCTGCTGCCACAATGGAGGCATTGAAGCTGCAGTGGGCAGAAGCAGGAGGAAGAGCAGAGAGGGAGGGGCTTTCAGGAGAGCCTCACATGAGCGGGTCCAACATCTGAGCAGCTGTGAAGACAAGCTCTGGGGGAAGGAGCCTCCTGACCTTTAAGTCTGCTCTCCCTGCCAGAAAGGGGGCAGGATGGACTGCAAACAGCCCCCCTGAGCTCATTCCTGCATCTCATTATCAGCCCTGCCCCCA
>NW_005298355.1:0-656 GCF_000412655.1 Myotis brandtii
AGAAGACAAATTGCCTTAGGAAGGATCATGCTAGCGTTTCTTGTAAAGCATAGCAGTCCCGGCCAGGAGGCTGTGAAAGCTACTCGTGCAGCCTGTTGTCCTATGGTTACAAAAGGAAGCCAACCCACCCCTCCAGGTGGCTTGTCACCCATGGAGCCCTTCCCCATTCTAGATAAGAATTGAGGTTAAAGTCTTCATACCCTGATCACATCCAATAATGATGAAAAGTAGTCTCCGTCTCCAGCTACCACTGGGAAGGGCGGGGAGAAACTTTGAAAGAGGCTCACCCATGAGTCAGATGTAAAAATTAGAAAAGATCAAGGAACAGGGCTGTTCAGCTTCTTCTACCAAAGCAGCAGTTTTTAAACAATAAAATAAAGCAGGAAAAGAGAAGCAAACCTGGCTGACGGCAGGGAGCAGGGCCCAGAGTCCCTCCAGCTTGCTCTGCCCCTCACCCATGTGAATTTCTTCCCTGGGACCCTGGGGTCCCAGAACACAGTGTGAAAGCACCTCTCTAAAGGCCCTTCAGATGACCCACCCAAAGATCTAGCAGGAAGCACCCCTAGAGTGTGCAGCTTCACACCCAGCAAACCTGAGGGTAGAGACTGATACGTTTTGCCTGCTATATTCCCAGTGCCTGACTTAGAGACAGGCAC
>NW_005298356.1:0-656 GCF_000412655.1 Myotis brandtii
AATTTGCATGTTTGTCTTTTATTAGTGTAGATTATGGTTTATTAAATATTAGCAACTACACACAGAGATACTCATATCCCTCTTCCTTAGACAAATGTTAGAATACTATGTATACATCTCTACCTTCATTTTTTTTACTAAACATCTTATTGAGTTGATCACTCCATGCCTACATTTAGAGATAGCCCATTTCCTGTTTATAGCTGCATAGTGTTTTATTGGGAGGATGTTCCATAGTTTATTTAAATAGTTTCCAATCTTATCCTATTAGGATAGCAAATAAACAATACAATAAATAATTCTCTAGTTTATAATAATGTATAAAAGTCCTTTTTTTTTTTTACTTTTACATCATATTTTATAGATAGAGTCCTAAAGGTTGAAATACTAGATCAAAGTTATACCAAATTCCTAGCCATCAGGTTTGTACTATTTCACATTCCCACTAGCAATGTATGTGACTATTTCTCCACAGCCTTACCAACAAAATATGTTATCATTCTTTTAGCTATTTGTTAATTTGATAGGTGAAAAAAAATTATGTCAGTGAACCTTTCTTATGTATTTCTGCTATTATAAGTAAGGTTGAGCATCTTTTCATATGCTTAATGGCCATTTCCCTTTTTTTTCTGTGAACTGTCTGCTCATATTTCCAG
>NW_005298357.1:0-656 GCF_000412655.1 Myotis brandtii
CCACAAGAGTAGCCAGAATATCTTGCCTTTTCTTATTCAGAATAATTTTGTTTATCTGCAGACCCTTTGAAATTCTTCCTCAAATGGACTTTTCAAAAAATTTCTTCTCAGGAAAACTAGTTCTTGAGCAGGATCTTATGAAAATAATTTTCTCCAACTGGTTACTTTTTTAGGTTCTTATAACTTGATGTATTCCTTCTTTATCTTAGTACCACCACTCAGTGTAAAAGAATAAATGTACTGAAACAAAATAGAGGTGAGACCTGGAAACAAGATTATAAAACAATATTCATATATTAAGTGCTTCATAATTTTTAAAGTGCTTTCTCCCTATTTTTATTAGAATGAACATTAACCATGCAGAGAGGATAGTGTGTGTGAGTCTGAGAATAGAAATAAGATAGTATTGCCAATGTCTGAAATGAGGTATATTACTTGCCAGTTAATTTTCAAAGTGGCCTGGAATCATCATATTGCATCTTAGTTAGTAAGTCCTACTCTGAGGGACACAGATTCATTTACTAGTGAAATTGTGCCCAGTTCTTAGGAGCACAAAAAGACCAAATTCACCAGTCTATCTTAATTTTAGCTATACAAAGATGAAAGTCAGGCTCTATGTGGGATGATAGCATGACTTATTTTAAAACTTGGGTGCA
>NW_005298358.1:0-656 GCF_000412655.1 Myotis brandtii
AGGGGACAATTTGCATACTATCCTTTTATTATACAGGATTAGTAATAATAAAAATGACAGTTAACACGAGTGCTTGCATTTCCAATGGAATCCTCACCACAGCCCCTCTGGCACCGTGCTGATAGTACAGATGAGGGAGCCAAGCCTTGGAGACGTTAAGAAACTTGCCCCAAATCCACACAGCTGGGGGCTGGGGGGACCCAGTGGGAGTTCAGGGTGCCTGCTCCAGCGTCGCTGCGGGTGAGCCCTCGGGTACTCACGGGCCCCGCTGGTTCTGTAGCGCTCGGACGGGAGGCTGGGGTGGCTGCTGCCGACCTCGTTGACAGCAATGACCCGGAACTGGTAGTTGACGTACGGGGACAGCTGCAGGACGGCCGAGTTGACGCTGCCTGGGAACTTGGAATGGTCGTGCCACACCCCTGGCTGGAACTGGTCCTCTTCGAACTGGACCACATAGTCTGAGGGCAAGGAAGACAGTTAGTGCTTCAGGGGCTGCGTCAGCTGACTTCTTCCTGAAAGCATCCCCATGGTTTTCATTCTCTCCATAACCTCCCTCGGTAGAGAGGGGCACAGGGAGGGTTCCTATCAAGACACTGAAAGGGAGACAAGGCTTCCGTGGGGTCTGCAAACAGCCCAGGGCACGGGCCAAGTGAGGC
>NW_005298359.1:0-656 GCF_000412655.1 Myotis brandtii
GCACCAGGCCTGCCCGGTGCAGGGACCTCCGGGTTCTCACGCCTCCCCCATCCCGCCTGGCCCGGAAGCCCCTGGCGCCTCAGTGGGTCACAGCCCGAGAGCCCTCCCTGCCCTGAGCAGAAACGGGACACGAGAACCACACTCGGAGCGGGCGTGATGAAGACTGCGCCGACACGGCAAGGCGACCTCCCGTGCAAAGCCGACACTAGCGAGGTCCCAGAGGCTGTAAGACAACACGCCGAGACGGGAGAGGCAGCCTTCCGGCCCCCTGGACACCGCCACGTGCCCCGTCCAACCGGACAGGAGAGCGGCCGGGTCTGTGCGTGTCCCAGCTTCGGCGGGTGGCCGGGCCAGGCCACTCACCGTGTACAGATCCTGGATGCGGGTGCTCAGCCCCTCCTGGATCTCACGGCGCTCCTCGGCGGTGCTGGGGTACGGGTAGATGTGGCAGTGGTAACTGCAAGACAGAATTCCCCGCCGTCAGGACCCGGAGGGACTGGAGGAACGCTGGAGCGAACCTCAGAGGGAGAAACTGCCCAGGGCTCCACCGAACACAGGCAAGTCCATGTGCGGCTCAAAATACTTCAACTTGATTCCTTTTCCAATTGATCTTTTTAAAAAATGTTTTTAAATGACTTTCAATGTTTTTTCAAATG
>NW_005298360.1:0-656 GCF_000412655.1 Myotis brandtii
ACCCTCAAAGAATAAATTTATTAGCTACAACCTGTAAAAAATAAATTGACAAGTTAAAACTTATTTTCAAAGGTACTCTTAAGAGAAAGAATAAGAAAACAAGCCACAAATGGAGGGGGGAGGGGAATGAAGAGGGAGTGGAGGAATGTTTGCAAAGCATGTATCTGATAAGTGATTTGTATCCAAAAATGTATAAAGAACTTATAAAAGAACATGAAATTCAAATTAAAAACTTGGCAGAAAATTTGAGCAGATACTTCACCAAAGTAGTTCACTGATAACAAAAAAGCACATGAAAAGATGATTAAGTTCATTGGCCATTAGGGAAATGAAAGTAAAGCCACAGTGAGATGTCACTGATCACTCATTAAAATGGCAGAAATTAAAAAGACAGACCCTAGCCAGTGTCGGTGAGCATGTGTAGAACTGAAACTCAGATACAGCTGTATTTTCTATGTTAGAAAACAGTTTGGCAGTTTCTTAAAAAGTTGAAGGTGCACCTGCCATGTGATCCAGTGATTCCACTCCTGTGTATGTATCCAAGAGAAATGAGAGCAGATATCCATTTAGCGACTCACACATATTCATCACAGCTTTATTTGTAATAGGACAAAACTGGAAAGAACTCAAATATTTAAAGGTGAATGGGTTTTTTT
>NW_005298361.1:0-656 GCF_000412655.1 Myotis brandtii
CGGCTACAGTTTCTTTCCCATCGGAACCGGATGACTAAGAGGCAGGACAGCAGTCACCTCCTCCCAAGCCTGGGGACCCTCCCTGCAGCTACAGGCTGGCCCTCTCCTGCCCCTCACACCACTGACCCCCATCTCCCACCCTCCTTCTATGCGCACAGGCCCCAGGCGCCCACCTTCCGTGCTGGCCAGCACCCCTCTCCCTCTGCTCATCCTCGTTCGCCCCCCTCACCTCCCCCTGTGCCCCCTGAGCTCCTCCTCAGCGCCTCCAAGTCATTTCCCAGCCTCGCGTTCACCCCTAAGGCCATCCTCCCTCCCCTCTGGCACTTGCTCCTCCGCATGCCCCCGCCTCATACCTCCCGCTGGCCCTCGCTCCCCATCAGCGTCCCAGGGCCCCCACCTACCCACAGCCCGACAGCCATCACCACCACGAAGTAGATGACAATCACGGAGATGTCGGCCGCATTGCGGATGCGCTCGTGGGGCGCGAGGGGCGCCTCGGTGACGGTGGTCATGGGGCTCCAGGTGGTACTGGCCATGGCTGCGGTGGCGACCAGGTGTCCCTCCCTCCGAGGCCACTGGGTCCTTATAAGGCCTCCGGGTTAATGATCAGCCCTGGAGGAGGGCGCCCGCGAGGTCAGGGCAGCCGGGAGGTGGTG
>NW_005298362.1:0-656 GCF_000412655.1 Myotis brandtii
GAAGGAGAAGAGACAAAAAGAGGAGCCTTTATCCCACCTGAAGAACGCAGACAGGTGCGTGGCCCTTTTGCTTTCCTATTTCACCAGCTGTTGGAATTCCTGACCACTTTAAGTTTGTGACCTCACTCCCCTGTCCACATACTCCCTCCAGGCAGGGAAGACCATGTTAATGACTTCTCAACCTCCAACCCTCCAGAAAACATTGAATTCAAGCTGACCTCCTGAGGAAGCCCCTGCATTCCCTCTCCGGCCCCTGTACCTTGGGCCAGTGTCCCTTTTGATTTTGAGCCCAGGTCCAACCTGCCCCCTTGCAACCTGGGCAAAGATTCTCTAGCTTTATCCCCACCCTCCTCAACACACACTGCCTCCAAGGCTGGTGGAGAACAAGACCCGCAAGTTGGCCTCCCGCCAGCAGGGGGCAGAGTGCTGGGCGTGGGTGGAGGCCAGGCCTGTGAGTGTACCTCAGGATCCCCAGTACCCAGAACCAGGGCGGCACAGCACATTGAATGAATGAGTACATGAGTTTGAGACCCATTTTCAAACTCTTTGCAACTTTAAAGTGGAAAATGGGTTGTTCTAGTCAGCGAGGTGGAGTTTCACACATCACATCACCCCACAGGAAGAAGTGTTAATATCTAGCCTGTTTCAGTCTCATA
>NW_005298363.1:0-656 GCF_000412655.1 Myotis brandtii
CTCTCTCTCTCTGCCTCTCCTCTACCACACACATACTTCATGAGAAATATGGAGCCGTGCGGAAAAGAAGCTGTTCTCCTCCTCTCCATCCAGGAGTCTCCCTGAAGCTCAGTGCTGCCCCTCCCCACCCCAGATCCAGTCTTTCCTCTCTCTCCAGATTCTCAACTCAGATCTCCAAAGGAAGGCTGGGGAGAATGGCAAGGGGGGAGGGGGAATTAATGGGGGGAGGACCAGAGCGATTAAGAGTCTGACTGATTTTCACATAGTTTTGAGCCCTCCCACCCTGTCCAGTTCTGCTTTAGTAGGAATGAAGACAGACATGGGAGAGAGGAATCCCAAGCTGACTTAGAGTGGAAAACACATGCATACGTAAAGCATTAAACACAGACCCAGCCCTGCACTAAGCACTTCACCTTGGTGGCTCATTTAGTCTCACACACATACTCTTGCCCATTTGGCTCAGTGGATAGAGTGTCAACCTGTGGCCTGAAGGGTCCTGGGTTCAATTCCCATCAAGGGCTCGTACCTCAGTTGCAAGCCTGAGCCCCAGCCCTGGTCCCGTACGTGCAGGAGGCAACTAATCAATGTGTCTCTATCAACTCTCTGTCTCTCTCCCTCCCTTCCACTATCTCTAAAAATAAATGGGAAAATATCCT
>NW_005298364.1:0-656 GCF_000412655.1 Myotis brandtii
ACTGTAGCCAATCTCCCAACGGCCCTCTCTGCTCACCACACCTGTACTCATCCCACCTCCGCCACCACCCGGCCCACTAATGCCTCTGTAAAGCCCCAACACCCCCCTGCCTCAAACACCAGGCATGCCAACACCGCTGCAAAATGCTCTGTCTGTATTGTCACTTCCTGCATTTTCCCTTCCTTTTGTATTAATTGTAAAAGCCGTTTAAGGCATAACACCTGTTCTCCTAAGGAAGGTGCCTACCAGCATCTCACGCGGCCATAGCACGAATCGCCAGCAGGTGTGGGAATGCTAAAGGGTTACACAACCCCTTCTGTGTGCCTCCTTTGCACCTACCCCCGACCCCTAGCTGCAGCTTCCAGGGAAGTGGCCTTGGCAAGGGCCCCTCTGCCTCTTAGGCGCATCTTTCTAGAAGGCAGCCAGCCCCTCCCAGGCACCCCGAGGCCTTTCACAGCTCACCCCTAAGGGGCCTAATCCTCAGCCACAGGAGCACCTCCTAACTGAAGGGGGAGCCCCACAACCCAATCCTCCTCTTTCTCATCCTCACAGACCCAGCACCAAATTTTGTCAAACCCAGAGAGAGACGGCGTGGGAGCAAACATAAGAAACACACAGGTCTGCTTTGACCAAAGCGGCTTTTATCTTAGAAAGCT
>NW_005298365.1:0-656 GCF_000412655.1 Myotis brandtii
GATCACAAGACGAGATCATTCTGGATTTAGGATGGGCCCCAAATGCAATGACTGGTGTCCTTATAAGAGAAGGACAGAGGGAGGACACAGACACAGGGAGAGGCCATGTGAGGACAGGGGCAGGGACTGGAGGGATGCAGCAGCAAACCAAGAACACCTGGGGCCCCAGGAGCTGGAGGCAGGAGGCAGGATCCTCCCCGGAGCCTTTGGAGGGAGCGGGACCCTGCCCACACCTTGATTTCAGACATCTGGCCTCCAGAACCGGGAGGGACTACATTTCCGTTGCCAGCCCCTGGATTGTGGTAACTTGTGGCAGCCCCGGGAACTTAGACAGCGTCCAGCCTCCTTGGGCAGGAGGGGTCAGCTGAAATGCCTGCTGGGCATTCTGGGTTCAGCCTCTTAAAGAGCAGCAGGCAGGAGACGCCGGGGAAGGGGCATCAGACGTTGTGGGGCCCCGTCAGCGCTTGGCAGGATTTGGCTGAAACAGGCATATCCTGGTAATGTTGATTTCTTGGCACATTTTCGTGGATAAACAATGATTTGAGCCAATAAGACTGGAGCTTGATATGGTGGGAGGTGCTCACCAGTGCCCTCTCCCTCCTCAGCTCATCATCCACACAGACCCTGCACACACACACACACACACACACACACAC
>NW_005298366.1:0-656 GCF_000412655.1 Myotis brandtii
TTTTTTTTTACTTTGAAAATAAACTTTACTGAGACATAATTTCATACAATAAAATAAACCTATTTTAGAAATTAAGGTAAGGGCAGAGATGAATTATATAAAGAATAGAAAAACAATAGGGAAAAATCAACCAAACCAATAATTGGTTCTTTGGAAAGATCAACAGAATTGGCAAACTTGTGGCTAGATTGACTAAGGAGAAAGATGAGTAGGTAAAAGAGCATGGGATTTTTAGGGTGCTGAAATACTCTGTATGAAACCTTAATGATATGCACATGCCATTATATGTATCTCCAAACCCAAAAAATACACAACACCACGATGAACTGCAATGTAAACTACAGACTCTGGGTGGTAATCATTGTCAGTGGAGGTTCAGCAATTTTATCAAATGTACCACTCAAGTGGGGGGTGTCGATATTGAGCAGGCTATGCATGTCTGGTGGTAGAGAGTATGTGGGGAATGTTTGTTCCTTCCCCTGAATTTTGTTGTGAACCTAAAACTGCTCTAAAAAATAAAGTATTGATTTAAAAACAAAGCACTTGGTGTTTGGTGAGAGGGACTGATTCAGAGTTGGGAGGGATGTGATGACCTTGTCCGCATGGCACTCTGAAGTCCCAGTCCATGCGTGGGTAGGGACCTGAGGGATGGTGAA
>NW_005298367.1:0-656 GCF_000412655.1 Myotis brandtii
AAAAAAAAAGAAAAAACGCCCACAAAAAGCAACAACAGGGTGGCTCCAGGAACGTCAGCAACTAGATGTCTATGATCATCCTGGGAGCCTTCCACGAGAAGACTCAGCTCCGGTTGTCTTCCGTCAGCCTGTTTCTTCACTCTGATTCCCACCGCGGGAATCTAACGGGCTCACTCCATTAGCTGTCTCTGCCTTTGTATCAGTTAGACTTGGCCAGCGAAGAATGGAGTGGCGCACGCATAGCCACTGGGGAATCTTGGAGTATTTGGCAGAAACCCGAGCAATTGACTACATTGACATTGAGCACCTGCTCTGGTCCCAGTTCTGGGATAAGTTTGGGGGAAACTGTCTTCCAGGCAATTTTATTTTCTCTGGTGGGAGAGACAAAGCATGTGCCCATCTAGCTAGATAGAAAGGGAAGCATGAGCTATCAGTGATGCAGGCATAGGGACGGGAGTTCACAGATGACTTCCACGGGAGTTCAGGTGCAAGTTTCATGAAGAGGTGGTACCAAATTTCATCCTTGAGGTGTGGCTAAAACTTGGACATCAAGTTAATGAAGAGCAGGGTTTTCCTATATAAAGAAGAACACAAGCTGAGGCACGGTGGCAGGGAAGTCTGTGTAGCAGGGACTGAGTGAGACAGAACAGTGGTAA
>NW_005298368.1:0-656 GCF_000412655.1 Myotis brandtii
GAGGAATATGAATGCGGTGCGGGCTCCACCGCGGGGCCGCGGGGCCGCGTCCGAGCCATCCGGGACCTTATGAAAGTGGAACGGAACTCTTTTCATGTATATTCCAACGGCTGAAATTCCCCGGACGCGCCACCGCGCGCAGACGCCGGGTAAAAATGAACAATGGCTGGATAAAAGGCGAGGCAAGTCCGCCCAGCGCCGAAGGAAGACGCGCCGCGTCTCTGATGCCCGGGGAAGCCGAGCCCCATCCTGCCTCGGCCTCACCTTCTCTCTCCCTCCTGGCGGCTTTTCCTTTTGCGTTTGGAATTTAATGAAGATAAAGCCACCATGTTTCCAAGGGAGGGGGCCTGCTCTTTATATGCATAAAACATACGTGCGAGTTCACCGAAGGAGATGGATCCTGGGGAAAGACACACAGGAAACTGAGGGCTCCAACTGACGGATGAAACCGACATCTCCTTTCTTTTTTCTCCTTAAATCACACATAGGATATGTGTCCGTGCAGATATGAAATCGTGGTTTGCAGGGGCCAATGGGATAGGCTTCTTTCCTTAGCCCCATGCTCAGGGCAGTCATAGTGGCAGCTCAGAATCAGCAGTGGGAGTATTTACACCACAGAAATTGGCAAACGCTACAAGCCAGACTTCTTTTTTTTT
>NW_005298370.1:0-656 GCF_000412655.1 Myotis brandtii
GCATCTCTCTTTTGGGAAGTGATTTTCCATGTTTTTTGCCACCTCTGGGCTCCCAGGAGCTCCCTTCTTTTCCACACAGCCTCTCCCTGACTGCTTAGGTATTGTGTTTGGAGATGGCTCTGCAAGACTTGGATGTTGATTTGTTGACTTATACATAAACTTAAGTGTATAGTATTCTCCGTCCCCAAGTTATTTTAGAGACTAGTTTTATTTGCTCCCTGATTTTCCATCTGCGTGGTTTTGCAGGAATGTGTGAAGAGATTGAGACTTAGGCAGCTGCCATTATTCTTCAGAGCTCTGAAACCCTATATGGTTTTCCAGCATGAGTCTTAATTGACGGATGCCTCAATGAGAGATTTCATTCTCTCCTGTATTGCAGCTCATGGCTGTGCTTGTGTTAATACGCACACTGTCTCTAAACTGAGCATCCTTTCTGTAGTGTCAAGTGTTCTTTCATTTACTGTTCAACTGGGAGAGAGATTTTAAACCCTTTTTATTGGAACACCAAACATGACTAGCTACCTGCTCAATGTCAACTCACATTTGTACATACCATCGAACAATGTAGTAATAGCTCTCTTTCCCAAGACTGTGTGAATAAGAATAAGGGATCTCTTCCTTTTTCTTCTTCTTCTTCTTTTTTATTTTATTTATTT
>NW_005298371.1:0-656 GCF_000412655.1 Myotis brandtii
TGAATTTCGTGCACTGGGCCTCTAGTAATATTATAATGTGACACGTCACCCGCTTACGCAGGAATTTCTCTGAGGAGCACAGAGCTCTGCACGCATGGACACGGGCATTATCCTAGAGAAAAGTAAACCCCGTATTCACTTAAGAAAGGAAAGGGGCACCCTTGTACGTTTAAAGCAAGGGCCAGACAATAAATCCCAGGGACAGAAATAACATTATCCCCTGTCTTCCTCTAGCTCAACCCCACACCCCCCTGCCTGCACCCCACCACTCCCACAGGTCTCTACTCAGACACACCCCTGAACAATCCCTTCCTTTCCCCCTCCCTTTACACCCATCTCATTTCTCTGCCTGCCCCCTTCCTTACCCCCTCTGCTCCCTCCGGCCACGGCTGCTGGTCACAGGTCAGTGTCCAGCTGCTCAGCATCTCCGAGCTGTTTCCCCGCCCCTTTCCTGCATTCCACCAAAAACTGAGGTCCTTCTCCCCACCGCTTCTCAGTGACCACAGCCTCCTGCCATGTCTCCCAGCTCCACCTCTCCTTCCACTTCAATCCACGTTCATGTTAATGTCACCCCAGAGCCAGAGCAACTGCTTAGAAGCATAAATGTATCCTCACCCAGGAGGCTGTGTCACCTGCAAAGCCAGTATCACTGACCT
>NW_005298372.1:0-656 GCF_000412655.1 Myotis brandtii
GTGACGTTCAGAGACGTACATATGAGAGGAAGGAAGTAGACTCTTCCTCTTTGTGGGAACGGCATTTCTAAAAGAGCATAGGAGGAGGAAAATACTGTTGAGGACACTTTAGGAATGACAATATGCCTCTAAACAGTAGTTTCTCTTTTTTAACTTCACACGGGATAAATATAACTATTAGGGGCTCCTCAAAGTTTTATTTCTAAATTGATTATATAACTAATATTTTTACTTTATTAGTTATTGTAAGAACAGCTGCTTAATTAAGTTAAAATCTTAGTTATTTTAACTTTTTGTAATTTAACAAAATAAATCTGTTTATTCACTTTTTTTCCAGCACTTACCATTAGATTTAAAATATCATAAAATATTTATCATTCTGCAGATTGTTAAACATAAAAAGCTTACAAAGTTTTTGCCTCTGTAAATTAGCTAAATTTACTATGTGATTTCCAGAAACATCTGTATTTTTATTGTTATTGTTATAAAATTCAGCACAACGTATTTCAGTTACTTTTTGAAAGTATTGCAATCCCACAATAAATCCCTATAATCAATATAATTCCTCATATAGTAGTAATGAGGGGAACCAAGTTGTTTTGTATGTATTTTATGTGTGTGTTTTTTTATTGATTTTTTACAGAGAGGAAGGGAGA
>NW_005298373.1:0-656 GCF_000412655.1 Myotis brandtii
GTGGTGGTGGTGGAGTAGAAAAGGGTCTCTCCCAGCATGAGTCCTGGAAGCAACTATTCAGAGGAGAGAGCATTTGAGGGCGACTTTGGCAAGTGAGCAAGGAGTGGGGAGAGGGTGCTGAAAGCCTAGAGACCAACAAAAACAAAGGCACAGAAGGGTAGAGCTCTGAGGCACATTGGGGGAAAGCTCTACGACCCGGTGACACTCTGGAATCAGACTGCATAACCCGGGTTCAAGTCCCAACCCTGCCATCTATAAGCTCCAACCCTGGGCAACTTGTTTATTCTACCTCGAAAGTCTTGGTTTGCCATCTGTCGATGGGAATAATGATAACAGAACCAGTCTCAGAGGCTCACAAGAAGATGCATATTCAACAGTAAGCACAGCTCTTGACATGAAGCAGTTGCCTGGCAAAGTAAGTGAGAATGACTTATGATTATTCAGGCTGAAGGTTAGGGCGAGCAGTGCCTCAGTGTGAGATTAGTCTTTACGGGAACTTGCAGCATTTAACGAGGCAGCGATGTCTATGATTTTTGCCAGCCCAGCAGCCATGCCCCTTCTTCTAGGAAGAGCTCCTTGGTTTTCCCACCCCTCTTCCAAGTGTAGTCCACTTGGTAGTTAAGTTCTCCTTCCTCCCAGATCTTGGCCAATCAGAG
>NW_005298374.1:0-656 GCF_000412655.1 Myotis brandtii
GATGCTCAACCACTGAGCCACACCGGCCTGGCGATGCTGATTGTTTATTTTAAGAACATCCTCAGTAATAAAAACAAAGAAACCTAAAGGGCAAGTATAGCACATGGGACTCTGCTAAGACCCTAAGAAGTCCTGAGAGGCTGGCCATTCAGTGCCAGCATAAACCCCGAAGTCCTCCCTCCGTTTGCCACCCTTAGAACAGCTGACCCTGAGCACAGGGGCACTCGCCTGTGAATGAACAAATGACTGCAGCTGGCCAGGCCCCGTGCAGCCAGGCTAGCCCTACAGTAACAGAAGGAGCTTGTCCTCATTCCCTGAGAGCCAACAGCACTCAGAACTGTTCCACTGGGAGAATAAAATCCCCGCGTGTTGGCCACACTCCTCCACCACGTTGCCCAGCTGCTCAAAGCCAAGGCCGGAAGCGGGCGATGCCTGTCCGCGGTGCCAGGAAAAGCCTCCAGCAGGACCTGCGTCTTAGCCTCGCTCAGTGCGGCCCACGCTGCTGGAGGAGACTCGCTACCTTCCCGGCGCCTGACAGTGACCTCCGGGCCGACAATCTCCGCGACACAAAGGCTATCTTACTGCTCCAGCCCTCGCAGGACCTCGAGGCAGCCAAGTCAAGAACGTCACGGTGAGGAATAAAGATGAGGATAACG
>NW_005298375.1:0-656 GCF_000412655.1 Myotis brandtii
CCCTGCCTCCTTCTCCCCCTCCCATCTCTCTCTCTTTCTCCCCTTACTTCTCAGGAGCCAACTCCTTCCTTGTTTTAGCAGAGTGCTTTTCCTCCTCCACTCAAGTTTGGCACCTGCTGACAGCCCTGCCCACCGTGCTGTATTCCAGCGCAGCAGGGTTTCTCCAGGCAAACAAACATAATGCTTTCCCAGGAGGACTTCTGATAAATTCAACCTCCCCCATCTCCTTAATTAGAAGCAATTTAGCCAACCTGGGAAAGAGACATTTTATCACCAATTAGTCAAAATACCATCTCCTCTTGATGAGGTGGATCAAAAAGAGAATAGAAATGATTAAGCCTGCAAATATTGGAGATACAGAATCCTCAAATCTTCAGATCAAAGTTTTTTTTTTTTTAAAGGAAGGGTCCAAATACAAAAACCATTAAAGTGTGCTTTAAACCAATGCTTCTCAAACCTCAGTGTGCACACAGATCCCCTGGGGGTCTTGGTAAATGCACATTCTGATTCAGCAAGGCTGCAGTGGGGCATAAGATTCTGCATCGGCAACAAGCTCCCAGGTGCTGCTGGTGCAGCAGGTCCATGGACCGCATTTAAAAAAAAATTATATATATATCTTTATTATTTCAGAGAGGAAGGGAGAGGGAGGGAGAGAT
>NW_005298376.1:0-656 GCF_000412655.1 Myotis brandtii
TTACCATGTTTCTCTTTTATTAGATAGGATATAGATGTGGGAAAATATGTTAAGTAAGAACTTTATTAAGTAATTTTAAGGTGAATTTCCCCTCCTTATTTTTAGAGTTTGGTTCTGTTAAATCTTTTGGTTCAGCAGTTTTTATATTACAGTCATTCATCATTTTATCACTATAGTTTTAGTCTTCATCAATAAGTGACTGAATATAGTTTCTCCAAAATAATACTCAATTCTAATCCTTTGGCTTACAAAATCTATCTAGGTATGTTTTAAAAGGTAAATATTTACATTGAAATATAATACCTAAAAAGTACACAAATAAAAAGAATACATATACCTAAATTATGACAAATTAACACAGCCAGTTAACCCTCAAACATGATAGACAATAGATCATTACCTATATCTCAGGAGCTTCTTATGTACTTCCTCCAATTACCAACCTCCTCCCTCTTCAGAGTTTAATCATATTCTGACTTCTAACACCAGAGGCTTGTTTTATCTACTTTTTAATTTTATAAAAATAAAATTATTTGTGCCTGGGTACTTTTACTCAAAAATTTGGAAGGTTTTTCCATGTTATTCATTCATGTTTATTGCTGTATCCTATCCCATCCACATATATATAAAACCCTAAGCAACTGTTTGCTATGATG
>NW_005298377.1:0-656 GCF_000412655.1 Myotis brandtii
GCTGACGGGAAGCCAGGCCAGATCCCATCCCCATGATCTAGAGACGGGTTCTATCCACTACTCTGACTCCGGGGAGAGATTTCTGGTGGGGAAGCCAGGAGGCGGGTTCTGAGGAACTCAGCCGGCCCCTGCACACAGGCTGTTTCCGGTTGGGGAGTCACTGCAGGAGGGGCTGTGCAGGGACACAGCGAGAACAGTTAGTCAGTAACCGGATCTATGACTCCAGGCTGCTCTGGGAATATTCGTGGCAACAAATAGGTGCCCATCTTCAAGAAAAGGGAGTTTCAGCAGACAGCTTCTAAATGGGCCAGGGTTTGTTTTTAGGGGAAGAAGAAGTCTCTGGAATCATCCTGGGGTTAGGATCAATGAGGAAGGCTACTTATTTTGGGTAGATAAGCAACGAGGGACTGAGGCAGGGCTGGGGGGTGTGTGCGGTGGAGACAATGAGGTGTGGCTAGTGGGATCCTGCTCAGGGACACCCTGCTGCTGTGGGAGGAATAGGAAGCTCTCCTCCTCCCCTTTGCCTCTCCCTCCCATGGGGCGCTAGTTCTCTCTGTTCCTTGCTGCTTCACCACCCCGAGGGGCTCAGTGCTGAAGGACACCTGGGCTCCAGGGCTCTGCAGGGTCTAGGCCAGTGATGGCGAACCTATGACACG
>NW_005298378.1:0-656 GCF_000412655.1 Myotis brandtii
AAAGAAAGAAAGAAAAGAAAAAGAAAAAAATTACTATTACTTTAGGAAGTGGTTTATAGAAACTAAAACAGACCCAGTCCTTATGTTTAAATTTTATGTCAGGATTTCAACTTCATTCACTAAATCAAGGTCCTTTAATCCCAGTTCTGACACCTGGCTTGAGGCCTACAATCTTATTCTCTAAGGGGACAGCAGTCATTTCCTCCTTCAAAATGATTTTAAAAGTATCTTCCTCAAAAGCAAGCAAACAAAAACTGTATACATACCACTCCAATTTTTAGCCATCTTGAACATATTTGCAGCTCTGGTATACATTTCACAAGCCTCTTCTATTCTTGTGTTTCCTCTGAGAAAAATTTAAAAAATGAGATTAAGTTTTTCTATAATAACCATCCACATCCGTAATCCTCAAATAATAATTATTTAATGAGCATATACTATGTACCAGACAAGCAGTATAGAATCCTAACAGCTGCTTAAAGGGGAGACTCTTATTCCTATTTTGCAGATGAGGAAACTAAGGCAAACAAAAGTAAAGTAGCTAGCCCAAGGTCACATAGCAAGGATGCCACAGAACTGAGACTCAAATACTGATCTGGCTGACCCCCGATCTTCACCCTTAACCAGAGTCCTCTCCATGCATGCAAACTAAAGTT
>NW_005298379.1:0-656 GCF_000412655.1 Myotis brandtii
TATAGAATTGTTAACTGCAATCGCTCAAGTCCAAATATGGCATCTGAAAACATTCCTCTGTGTAGAAGGTGGAGAGATTCCTAACTGCGTGTTGAAGTGGTGTAACCTTGGACTCTCCTTGGTCATCTACAAGATATGTTACAAAGTACTCTGGGTACAAGTGTAAAATCAATGTGGTCAATATCATATCTTCTAAGGAAATTACTGTGTTCAATTAGGAAAGTTATTAATCTTGACTCCTTCTGGTATTGTTTTTACTGTGCTTTCTTAAATGAGTAACCATAACCACATAGTCAGATATTTACAAGGGACAAAGGCTGGGACTGTGCAAATCATGGCACAGGGAATCGAGGTTTAAGAATTACATGAGAGAATAAAAACATGAAACAAATGTTAATGATAATCTGAAGTCACTACCCACAATAATTCAGCTAACATTTCTTGAATACTAAGTGTCAAGCATCCTGTTTAGTATTTTATTTGCCTCCCTCGTGTATACATATGATGCCAGAGAGCAAGGAGCACCTCAACAACAGAAGAAAGATGGGCTGGAAAATAAAGGTTCCGTCTATAAGGAGATTTATATAAAGTTGTCTTTGAATGGCAGGAAGTATTAGGAGGTGGAAGAGCAGAAAGAATCTTTGATGACAGGAGTT
>NW_005298380.1:0-656 GCF_000412655.1 Myotis brandtii
TGATGTTAATATGAGCCCTTTTGCCCTCAGCCTCACCTGATGGAGCACTCACCTGGATAAAGCAAAATATTTAGAAGTTTGGAATCAGAGTAGTTACTAATGTTTATTTGAAAGAACATGGATGCTGGAATGTGTGCAGTCCTGGACCCTCCCCAGTCAACTCACTAAACATGTGGGTCTTCACCTTGACCATAGTCGGGGGACTGAGGCAGCCAGGGATGTACTCAAGGTCACACTCACAAGTGGGTTCCGAGTTTGTTGCCAATAACATCTGACCAAACTCCCTTTTTTGAGGTTCACTTCTCTGAAATTTGCCAGTGACGGTTTTGTGCAGCTCAGGAAACAAATACACATGGATGAGGGGAAAGTGAACCATCCTGATTACCACTGTCATTTCCTACCAATCCCCACTCCTCTTCCTTACCCAGGTTCAGTCCCCTAAACAGTTCAACACCATGTGTTCACCTTACCTGGGACCATGAAGCATGTCGGGTTCTGCTGTTGATGCCCTGATCTTCGCTGCAGCCTGTGATGTGATTTGACCAATGAAATGCGCTGAGAGTGAAGCCTGTCACATCTAACAAGAGTCTAGAAGCAGTGAAATGAGCAACCCTATCTATCCATCTCTGATAACACCTAGCAGGTACCTACATAGT
>NW_005298381.1:0-656 GCF_000412655.1 Myotis brandtii
GGTGTTCGTTTTATTTCTAGGTGTTAAGAAATACTGTGTCATTCAAGAATATGTGACAGCCTAGTTTGAAAAAAATATATAACAAATGAAAGGGTGGCTACTCAAGAGAGATTCATTTCTGAAAAGGTCAGCTATAAAAAAGAGAGAGAAAAGATTTCTTACTCCCAGGATCACCAAAATAACATCATTTCCTTGTCATGATGCCCATGTGCGAAGTTTTATGGTGTTCACCACTGAATGGAACAAATACAGTTAGAAGACAATGAAGTTAGGAAAGAATCAGTGACAATGTTATCGGCAATAATAACACAGGAAACTGAATGTTTTTGCCCTTTTCCAAATACATATTTTACTTTGTTTTTTAGGTCAGGCACTTTGGGAGAGAAGGTAAAATGGATTTAAAAGGTACTTCATGAATATGTATAGCGGAGGTGTTTAAAATATAATCTTCCGGAAAATGAATGGTCTACTGTTCCTATGAAATTTGCAGGAATGTCTTTGATGAATGTTTCTCATTCTACAGACCTAATTGCCCTCCTCATCTATCCACTTTTAAGAACAGAATATAATGAAATCTATTCTTTTTCATTTAAAAGGGCCCCTTTATTTTTGCAGATCACTATTGCAAATTACTTGGGCATCAATTGAGGAAATAG
>NW_005298382.1:0-656 GCF_000412655.1 Myotis brandtii
TACAAGTCCTTTGGTTGATCTCTTACCCCCTCCCCCCAACCCTCCCCGGCCTTCTGAGCAGGATTAAGTCTTAGGGAGGGAGGGGGTGACTAAAAAGAATGGGATGGGCCCTGGCCAGTATTCTCAATGGTTAGAGCATCAGTCTGCAGATTGAAGGGTCTCAGGTTCAATTCTCAGTCAAGGGTATGTACCTGGGTTGTGGGTTTGCTCCCTGCACCCCGGTCCCCCTAGTTGGGGTGCATGCAGGAGGTAAGCAGTCAATGTGGCTCTCTCATTGTTTCTCTTTCTCTCTCTATCTATCTCTCCCTCTCCCCCCCCCTTCCCTTCCTCCCTCTCTTCCACTCTCTCTGAAGAAGCAATGGAAACTATTTCTTCAGGGGAGGATTAACAAAAAAGAAAAGAAAGAAAAAGAATTGGATGGGGGAAAGATACTATAGTCATGAAAAGACTACAACATTTGAAATGATGAAATAAACCTATGTTAAGTGAACATAGATAATAATTCCCCTGGCATTTCTTAAATGGTGTTATGCAAAAGTCCTAACTTTCATAGATCCATGTTGTTTCTCCAAATCTTGGTAATAATACTCCTAAGTAGTTGGTCAAAATGGAGATGTAGACAAGTTGTCTTGGTTCTTTTCCAGGTCACCTTTGGT
>NW_005298383.1:0-656 GCF_000412655.1 Myotis brandtii
CTCTTGGCCCTCTTGTGCTCCTGACTCTCTTGTTGCAGGGGGCATACTCCCTACATGTGCCTGTGGACCCCATCCAATGGACTAATGGACTTTAGCCTGATGCTACATCCGACCCCGCTCCATTATGGAATGGAAACTCTGGGCGCTGTCTTTGCTTTTAGCTATATTGAAGGCCCGGCTACTCATTTTCCAGGACTGGTTTAAGGGAAATGGGGCTTTTAAAACCGAGGGATATAATTTCATGGGAATAAACCTTCCTACCACATCTTGTTCTCCTGTGAGTCTTAGAAAATTCTTTTTCTCAAGATATCTCAAGAACCCCACTCCCACTCCCAACTTTACCATGACTCTGTAACTGACATGATGCTTTAACCTAGAGTCATTTAACTTAGAATATTGTTGTGTGACCTATTCTCAGTGTTCTGACATACCAGACCTGGCTATACTAATCTCATTCCCTGTTCTTCACCCTCAACAAACCCATTTTAAACAATTTTTAAAGAGTTGTAGAGGTAGATTGAGAAACATGTGATGATTACACTGACTTCTTACTTAATGACTCAAGGTAGTTAAACTATTAACAAAAAAGCTGCACATACATCTTTGGAAACAATTTCAGAACTATATAATTTCTTTATGGTGAAGCTTGATTATAT
>NW_005298384.1:0-656 GCF_000412655.1 Myotis brandtii
TCACTATAAGGAGATGGATGGAGATGATGTAGCTTAGGAGAGAACTCCTCATGCACACTGGTTGCACATAGAATACTCCCTTTACCAGCTATTGACCATGTTTCCCATACTCTAGTGAGAAAGAAGAGGTGTTCTATCAAATTTATGTATATGACAGTATCATCTAAATGTATACACACTTTGCAATATTTCATCTAGAATTATATAGCATTCTGTTTGTTCCTTGATCCTGTTGAAGAGACATCACCATCACCATAGATAGAAAAATAGTAATTTTTGTCTATTGTGCAAATGTTGGAGTCACTTGGTATTTGTACAACATTAGCATTTGAGATCATTACAGAATTGATAAATATAAAGCAGGTGGCAGATGTTGAGTGCAAATTATTGTTTGAGAACATTATTTTTTTCTTTTAAGAAAAAAATCATTTGCCCTAGGTTAAGGTTAGACATTGTCTATATATATCAGATGTAACTTGGAACCAATCAAAGAAACCAGAGTGGAAGAGGTTTGGTTTATTAAAATAGTAATTCTAAGTATGATAGAGTAGATTAGTTATTAAGCAATTAACCATTAAGTGAGAAGGGTACTTAGAAAATAACACCCTCTCCTCCTATTTATATATATAAAAGCCCAGCAACCAGAATGGTGGAAC
>NW_005298385.1:0-656 GCF_000412655.1 Myotis brandtii
TCTCATCAACAGGGAAACACAAACTAGTCAAGGAGGAGGAAACCTGGTTTTAGAAGAGCAAATGGTGATGGGTTATCCAGGGCCCTCTACCAGGTGCTGAAGAAGCATTTACAAGTAAGCACCCTGCTCCTCTATCATTATTTTCCCTAATGTGTTAAAGAAGAAATCAAACCCCTGAAACACCAAGAGAGCCACCTGCATCACACAGCAGGGAAGTGCCAGTACATGAAATCTGAACAGATCCATTTGCCTGCAGAGATCATGCTCTTTTTAACATTCTGCACTTCACCTGCCAAGTCCTGGCTTTCGTCACCAAGTCTAAACTCTCCGAATAAGAATCTCTGGCTATTTCAGGCTGATGTCTCTCCTCGCCCTTTCTGGGATCCCTTGATTTAGTCCCAGCTCAGAATTTCTCACCACAGCGATATTCAGGGGCATTAGCCACTCCACGCTGAAAGAAATCAAATTTAGGCTGCAGTGGTCCTGGGGGTGACTGGCAGAGAAGCTGACAAGCCACCACTCCTGCCTCAGTCTCTCTGTGCACAAAAAGGCAGTTGGAAGCCCTTTGGGGCACCCCTTGGAAGTCCTCCTTCCCAGCCTGTGCCCTCCTTCCCACCCTTCTTCAAGACAGCTGTCATAGAAGAATGCCTTCCCTT
>NW_005298386.1:0-656 GCF_000412655.1 Myotis brandtii
CTGGGCGGCCTGGGCTGCTCCTGGGGGCCTGGGCTGCTCCTGGTGGGCGGTGCCTTTGTAACCAACCGGCCGGTTGCTCCCCCGCAGCAAGTCCAGGAGAAGTGGCACCTGGTGGAGGACCTGTCCCAGCTGCTGCCAGAACTGGGCCTCGGTGACTCGCCGGGGCCCCAATCGCCTCACTCTCCATCTTCGCGCCCGCGGTCCTTCTGCCCTGGATTCCCTTGCCCGGGCTCCCCGGGGACCAGGTCCCCCAAGGCCCTCAGGTCCCCCAGGCCCTCACCCTCCCACGCGGATCCCGCCTGTAGATTCCGCTTCCCCAGCAGCGCGGAGCTGTAGCACCGACCCTCACTCCGTCTGGAGCCTCCCCGGCCGCCCTGCAGCCCCACCGCCACCCCAGAGTCCCTCCTGCCCCACGCTCCTGCTCCCCGGTGACACCCCAAAGCGGGGTTCACACACCCAGGGCAGCAGGAAGAAAACATGGAAACTTGTGTTTATAGTCTGTATTTTTTTTTATTTCTTTGTATAGGTATTTTTATCTTATTTCTTTAAATTTTGTATTTTGTTGATTGTATGATGACATAATATGTTAGTATAATAAGCCATGAATACAGTTTATAAATACACACCCATTGGGAGTGCTCAGAACCTGTCTACCG
>NW_005298387.1:0-656 GCF_000412655.1 Myotis brandtii
AGGGGAAGGAAGGCCTATTCTTGCATGAATCTTCATATATATATATGTTTAGAGACAACTGTGAACATTTTGTCTTGCCACTTTATGAAGCTGCCTAGAAATATAACCTAGTAGTCATTATAGAAGATATTTAGCATTATCTAATTTGCTTGAATTATATGACATCTGTAACCTAATGCTTAATTTGAGAAGTTTAAAGCCTTTTTGTTGAATTCTACAAGTGTTCCTCTATGAATGTCTTTAATTAGGAAATTGTAAGTTTGAAAATATTTAATGACAGGACTTAATGGCACAATCACAAATGTAGATTATAAAACTGACTATTTTATTTGAGTGTGTTAGTCTGTCCATCAATAATAATAGAGCTGTGGAAAGATGCATTTCAGTAGAAGATGAAAAAATACTGCTAGATGCTAGAATGCACTCATGTCTAACAATGATTTTATATTTTAGGGAGAATCCTACCATAAGATGCTGTGCTAAAAAATATTAACAGAGAACCTTGCCAGATAGTAAGGAAGCAGAAGTAAATATTATCATATTCCATGACCAGTTGCACCTTAAATAACATATGAAAATAAATTACTGTGTAATTGACTAAAGATGCTAATAATGAGATTTGTCATCCATTAAATCTAAAACGTTGTTTTTAGCAA
>NW_005298388.1:0-656 GCF_000412655.1 Myotis brandtii
CTCAGTGCGGAAACCGGGAAAGGCCTGGACAGAGCGGTCGAGTTGGTCAACCTGAAAAGGGGACCGTCTTTCCTTGCTGTTGAAGCCCGGGAAGTCGAGTGTCCGGTCTCTGCGGCTTTCCTGCCATTTCTCTTTGTATTAACATGTGTGCCCCGCATGCACGTGTGCACCTGTTCTGTGCGTAGTGATTCCACGCAAGAGCCACTGTAGACGCGCACCCGGCTCCAGCACTGGACCCAACAGACACAGCCTTCAAAAAGCACCACCTCCCTGGGCAAGGAGACAAAACCAAGACTGGAAATTTCAGCAGAAGATTGTAACCAGTGAAACAAAAAGAAAACCACTTACAGGATCTGAAAAAGAGCCGAAGAGGAATGGGATGTGTTTGGCAGCGGGTTAGATTGTTGAAGACTTACCTGAATTGGAAGACAGAAGAAACCATTCAGGAACGTAGCCACAAGCGTTCAGAGAGAGGTGCAGCAAGGGAGGCGTCAGATGTGCAGCTGGAGTCTTAGAGGGAAATGAGAGACGGGGCAGGAACATCCGAAGACAGATGGCTGAGACATTTCCAGGAGAGATGGAAGAAAATCACAGCACAGACTCAAAAGGCCTGATGGAAGCCAGCAGGCGGGTACAGGAAAATAAACGGATGCCTC
>NW_005298389.1:0-656 GCF_000412655.1 Myotis brandtii
TATACAGCAAAGTGCTTTACATGGAGTCAGTGTACATATTTGAAATTGACTAATAGCCCAGTTATACATTTTTTTCTTCAATGTATTCAACAATTTTCTTATCATTGCATACAGATATGAATACATTTTAGAGTAATGGAAGACCACAATGATAGGATAGAGAAAAATATACAAAATGTTTAACATTGGGCAGAGAGTTCTAGAAAGCAGTAACTCAAGTTGCCAACACACTCATCACTATATGAAAAACATGGATAGATCTGGAAAATAATTAACCTGAAAGTCTTGATTATTAATAAGTACATCTGTAAAACTTGGGTTGAGAAAACCATTATGACAGTATATTGCACTCCTTGCCAGCAGTGACTTAACTTTCTAGTCTTCGGGTTTTAATTTCTGAGTTTACCTTAGAATCAGGTGTGAAATTAGTATAAATGAGCTATGATTTTAACTAAGTGGCTTTGTGTGATAGCTAAGCCCTGGTGCTTTGGCATTTTGTTTGTTTCATAGACTCTGGATTCACGCTGAATAATTATTTGGAGGCAATCCACATACAGGATAAAATTTGCTGGCTTTCTAAAATATTTTCCTTACAAACACACCTAAAAATTACTAAAATGCTTGTTCAGGTATCTATTTTAAAATAATTTAAATAT
>NW_005298390.1:0-656 GCF_000412655.1 Myotis brandtii
TGGAACTCAAATTCACATCCATCTGAGTCCAAAGCCTGCAGGAAAAACCAGTGCCCTCACCTGGTCCTCACTGTTTAGTGCTATCCTTGTTTTTACAGAAATGCAGAACCTAACCTATCAGCCCTTATTAACCTATGTGATTTATCACATTGTGGTAGAGAGGAAATGAATCATGGAGGGATTATTTACTGATACATATCTGCGTTTATCAGGACCTAGTAGTCAAGAAGGGAGAGAAAGCCCTATTCAATCTGGAAACAGCAAACACAGGTTGTTTGCAAGAAAAAGTCCTGATGTTGGTGGCATACGAGAATTTACTGTGGTAGTCAAATATGTGAACTGATTCAATCCATGGGCTGCTGCTGCTAAGTTTCATTGCTTACTTTAATTCCTCACTTTCTGCCTCCACTAGAAGCTCAGAGCTAAGTCTACTCATCTTCATTCTCACACCACACAGCTAAGTCAAAGGATCTTTGCTCCCACATTAGATAAAAAGACTCAGACTTCAGTTCCTCCGGGAATTAAGGCAAGATGTAATAAGTATTTAAATAGCTTCAACTCCTTTCCTCCTACAATACACATACTTGTGTATACATTCATCCATATGTACACACATATGTAAATAAGTACATACATACATACATACATACATACAT
>NW_005298391.1:0-656 GCF_000412655.1 Myotis brandtii
ACACACACACACACACACACACACACACAAACTCCTCTTGATAGCAAGGATGATTTCACAGGGATTTTAAATTCACAGTGCTCAGATTTACTTAAATGTTTAAAAATATTCCAAGGCCATTATTCACTATCCCAACTTAACCAATATCCCAACTTCCACATAATAGATCTAATACAACTCTAAATTCAACTTTTGTATTTTATTAACCCATAGAATCAGATGTTGTATCTCATTTTCAGAAATTTTAGCTCTGAAATTCTTTTAGGCCAGTGATAGAAACTATCCCTAGTCCTCTGATCATGGCTACAGGCAATAATGTATTGGTTTTATTGTTTAACATACTTTATTTTTAGAGCAGTGTTAGGTTCACAACAAAACTTAGCACGAAGTGCAGACTTCTCATGTTCCCCTACTCCCATGCATGCAAGCATCCCCCACTATCAACAGCCTGTGCCTGAGTGGTGAATTTGTTACAAGTGATGATCTGACATTGACATAACCTCACCACCCAAAGGCCACGGTTGATATTAGAGTTCACTCTTGATGTTGTTTTCAATTATGGGTTTTGACAAAAGTATAATTATATGAATCTGCCATGATAGTATCGCACTGAGTAGTTTTCCTACCCTAAAACGTTCTGTGCTCGACCTATTCAT
>NW_005298392.1:0-656 GCF_000412655.1 Myotis brandtii
GTCCTTACAAACTCCATTTATAGTGAAAAAGGCCAAAAAGCACCAAGTTCTTGCAGGTCAAGGCCAAGGGGAAATGATTCACTATAATAGAAATCCCCCGGATTCCCTGCAGGCATCTCATTCTCAAGTCTAAACATTAGCTCTGCCAGGAAATTACACATTTCCGTTTCCTCTACTTTAGACTCATCAGCGTTAAAAATTAATAGAAATAAATGGAACCCCTGTGAACCAGAAGTGGCTGTTCATTTTCTTAACCATTTAGATTTTCACATACAAAGAAAGTAGTTTTCACAGTTATGTAGTGGTAAAGGTGGATTCTTTTTTGATTCCCAACCTGAAGGTATTTCTTATATATTTAGAGCTATAAAGCCGCCGTGGAACTAAATCCAGATCAAGCACAGGCCTGGATGAACATGGGTGGAATCCAGCACATCAAGGTAGGAGAAGAATCCACTTCCGGGTGAACCAGCTTTTCCATTATGTTTTCTCTTTCTGTCTTTCTTCTCTCATAAAAGATTGAGAAACTATACTTAATTTACTCCTCAAATTATTTAAATACCCCAAACATAATTGTTTAAAAGTAAAATTAACACAGTTTATGCTCACTTTGTATCCTAGATAGTCAATATCAGGAAGCCATTTAAAGAGTAAATCTA
>NW_005298393.1:0-656 GCF_000412655.1 Myotis brandtii
TGAGATCCTGACTCTGCAGAAATGGCAATGTGCTAGGCATGGAAGAGAAACAAAAGCAATGTAACCCCTCTCTTGTTTCCAGAGCACACATTAGCTAGGGAACGAGGCTTACTTAGGAAGCAATTGGTGCCAATGCCAGAGTAAGTCCCAAACTGCACAGAATAGGAGGCAGGTGCTGTGAATGTGAGAGGAGGGAGGGATCACTGGCTGAAGTGGTCTGAGAAGGAAGGCTTCCTAGAGGAGGGGACCTTTGAGCTGAGCCTTGAAGAACAGGTAGAACTGGGTGATCATGGAGAGGAAAGGATGCCAGCGTGGAGAACAGCATGAGCAAAGGTGCAGAGGCCAAACGTATTGCAAGGATGAGGCAAAGCCCTGAGCTTGTGGCAGTGGATGGTCCAGAGTAGGTGCCCACCTGTGCCCTGGAGGTGGGCAGTGGACCAGGAGGGCTCACAGCTCCCACTCCCAAAGCAGGACAACACCATCGACTTCCTGGAGTATGTGGCGGCCCTGAACCTGGTGCTGAGGGGCACCCTGGAGCACAAGCTGAAGTGGACCTTCAAGATCTATGACAAGGACCGCAATGGCTGCATCGACCGCCCGGAGCTGCTCGACATTGTAGAGGTCAGTGCCTGCCCCCTGGTGGTCAGTGTGCATCA
>NW_005298394.1:0-656 GCF_000412655.1 Myotis brandtii
TTTGGGTTGTGTCATTAAAAAATAAAAAATATTTCATTATTAAATATTATTCTCTAAGATTATAAAAGTCCATTAACAATCTGATTTATATGCAATTTTAATAAACATAATCATTATAACAACATAAAGTTTATGTACATATTTTTGGTGACACAATTACTCAATTAGGTGCTATGAAAATCTAGAATGAATTTCCAAAAACATTTCTTTGCACTTTGTATATATAATTTCAGACACATAAATGTTATAGGATTGACTTATTTTGATTAAGTTTCAATATGGTAATAGTTGATATATAAAATATCTAACTTTAATATTCATATTACTACTAAATAAAAATGTTTTAATAGACATTTTCAAATGGGCTTTAATTTAATTGAAATGAATTGACAAAATACATACATGCACACTTTGGGAGATTGAGAAGGTGTCATTATAATTTATGTTTTTTATTCATTCAAAACTGAAAATATAAGCAATTTAAATGTTAATGTTAGGTAAATCACTAAATAAATTATATTACATTCAAATAATTCATTAAAAATAAAAAAGATCGCTATACACTGATAAAAATAATAATCAGCCAACCAGTGTTGCTCAGTGGTTGAGCAGTAACCTCTGAACCAGGAGGTCACAGTTAGATTCCTGGTCAGGGC
>NW_005298395.1:0-656 GCF_000412655.1 Myotis brandtii
TGGAGAGAGAGGGAGGAAGAGAGAAAGAGAGTACTTGGAAATGGGCAGATGACACAGTGATAGGATACTGTTCTCCAGAAAATAAAATGGAAGCCTTAATTTGGCCTACATCTAGATCAAACTTTCATTAGCCCAAATGGCACCAACTTGCTATGGTGAATCAGACTGCTCACTGTTTATTCTGGAAGAAACAAGCCTGACTTCTATTCCCCCCCTGGGGGGAGAATTTTCATAAATGCGGCCCTCTTTCATCAAATTGTGATTGCTGATTTATATAGAGAAGGAAGAGAACTATGTAACTCAAGGAGTGGATGTTGATTATAAGTGACGTCTGAGTATTATTTGAAGTACTCTGAATTTAATTATGCTCCATGTAAATGGTAAATAATTTGAAACATTAGGCAATGGCTGTATTTCAATGCCCCAGATCAAATGCCAGTGATGCAAATTGCCATCTCCATAAAACTCCCATAAAGAACAATTAAAGACAACAGTATTTGTTTCCAGAGTAATCTGTTTAATATCTAATGTGAATGACATTATAAACCGCCTCAAAGGAGTGTAGCTACCTTGAGTGGGGTGTGGGGTGTGGTTTGATTCGTTGCAGAGTATTTGGTTTCTATGTTTAAGGAGGTGAGACATTTTCTGTTAAATTT
>NW_005298396.1:0-656 GCF_000412655.1 Myotis brandtii
TAAAATCACAGGTGCAAGGCCCCATGCAGGCACTTTAAAAACCTATATTATATCAATCCCAGGGGTTACACATTTTACAGATGAGAAAACCAAGGCTCACAAAATTTCAAATATGGTCATTAGGCAAGTATCAACATAAAAATATAGTCATTACTGAAGCATAACTTCAGTGAAGAGGGACTTCCATCTAAAGAATGTATTTTGGAAATATCTTTAATTTTGAAACACTCCCATTGTTTGGATAGACTAGACATGTTTGTATTAAGAATGGCATCATATTTTCCTGAAAATCAACAAGAAATGATTCTATATTCATTTTCAATGGGAACAGACTCATGGGTTTTTTCTTTACTACCAAGAGTATATGGAAGTAATTGTACCAATAGGTAAATATTTGAGGCTGTTGAGGATAGAGTCTCCTTGCAAATTCAGTACCTTTGCGTTCCTAGAGTTCTAATATTCTACTATGCAGTGTTTAAGAAAAAATATAGAACAGAGAGTTACCAGGTGCAAGTACAGGTGTCCTAGGTGTAGTTATAGGAAAAGCAGGAAGCAAATGAACACCTGAGAAATCCCTTATTTTCTTTATTACTTACTAGACCTGGTGCATTTATGCACTGAGGGGGGTGTCCCTCAGCCTGGCCTGTGCCCTCTCG
>NW_005298397.1:0-656 GCF_000412655.1 Myotis brandtii
ATAATATGTATTTACTAAACCTTTTATTATGTGCCAGGCACAGTTCTAAGCACGAGAATATGGTGGTGGGAATACAGATAAGGACCCTGTGTTCTTGAAGTTTATAGGAAAGGAGAAAACAGGCAATGGAACAAGAAAATACATAAGTTTTTAAAAGGTCATTTTAGCACAATAACACAAATCAGAAACACATAAGGCACAATAAGGCAAAGTGTTGTAATAGATACCTGAATGGCTAATGTAGTTCAAGTGGACAGAGAAGGTGTAGCTGAGGAGGTGACGTCTGAGCTGAGACTACAATCCGTCACACAGAAATCCTGGGGGCACCAAGTAAGCTACCCAACCGTAAGCCAGGATTTCAGTGGCCTATTCCAGGGAGAGACAAAGTCCTAGGAGTCAGGTTCATTTCCCCAATGGAGATGACTTCTCTATAGTTGAGGCAACTTCAGACCCAACTCAAAGTTCAGATCCTGCCTAGTACAAAGCTAAAATGCAACTCTCCTCTCGTTTGTTCAGTTCAAGAAGGGTTCACACTGTGCAGCTCTCCTATGGGCATGCCAAGGTATTTGTGTGGTCCATGGCATAAAAGAGATAGGCTTCAGGTCATGAGTAATTTGGGGGGAAGGGCTGTCCCTCAGCCCAGCGTGCACCCTCTC
>NW_005298398.1:0-656 GCF_000412655.1 Myotis brandtii
AATGCATACCTCTTGCCCTGGCTTCTCTCCTAAACTCCATTCCCATGTTTACAATTGTGTACTGGCCCTCATTTACATTTTCATGACCCCAAACATAACCTGGTTAACACGAAACTCATCATCCTGCTCCTCACCCTCTAGAATCTGCTGCCATGGATCCTCTGCCTGACCTGTCACTTTCCCAAATACCTATCTTGAAAATTCAGATGCCTTCAGGCCATTCAGATGCATCACTCATAGGAATGGCTTTTGTTCCAAGCAAAGAGCCTGACACATACTAAGATGTTTGAATCATCAAAAGCCTCCACCCTCTTTCTAATTCCACATCCTTCTATTTTTTTATAGCTCTGTCATGCCCTCTCAAATCCATTCTCTTCCTTCTGTTTCTGTTGTGACTAGTCCTCCTGACCACTCACCTGGAGAGGCACAGGGCCGCTGAAACTCAGAGTTAAATTATAACTAATCTCGTAATATAGTGTTTAACAAAAGTCATGTTAAAAAGCAAAATGCTTCTCCCTGGCCAGTGTGGTTCAGTCGGTTGAGTGTCATCCCACACACTGAGAGGTCCTACGATTCCGATTCCCGATTGGGACACATCCCCGGGTTGCTGACTCAATCCCTGGTAGGCCGGTGGGGTGTGTGAGCTGGGGGTCGGG
>NW_005298399.1:0-656 GCF_000412655.1 Myotis brandtii
AACTGATACAACTGGTCTCACTTAGAAAATAAAACATGTCCACAATGGCTATTTATGAGTACCTAGGAAGATTCCAATGTTTATTAATAAATGATAGGTGTGGTCAGGTTCCAGTGAATATTAATAAATACTGAAATTTGAATTTTATATCATTTAACCTGCACAAAAATTATTCTTCTTTTGACTTTTTTTATCCATTTAAAAAGGTAAAAGTCATTTTTAGCTCAAGGATTATATGAACAGGCAGCAGGCTGATTATGACAGTTCACATTTTGGAAATCTGTAGTATAGAGAGGTTTCATTTTTATATTTAGAGCATCAAGGAATTTAAAAAATACTAATACATGTCTGGTGAAAGGGAATTACAGTTCCTAGCATAAATTGGGGACTTCAACATTAATTATTGACTAATGGGAACTTAGCTGAGTGAAAGAGGTGAAGAAACTAGAAAACGACTGTTTTATAATGATTTAAAAACAGAGCAAATTGACTATGAAGTTTTGGAGAGATCAGAATGCGTTAAAGACAATAAAATAAAGAACAGGAAGTGCGTAATATGGGAGACTCACTTTAAAGCTTTCAGCTGAGGTTCCCTCATTAGCAAAAACTTCTCCAGCATTGTTGAGGTAGCTAAAGAGATAATTGATAGGAAACTG
>NW_005298400.1:0-656 GCF_000412655.1 Myotis brandtii
ATAAAAATTTCAAGAATATTCCAACAAGTAAACCTTTTGAGCTTTGCACTTTCAGACCTCCTTTATGTATATTTGACTGTTAAGGATCCTGGGACATTATTTACAGACCATGGTGATCGCTGGCCCTAAACCTCTATGACATGATGATGGTTGACTCAGGACAGTGACCTTTAGGAGTATCATGATTCCTGTTTGCACTCATTCATAAAGGAGTTTCATTTACTAAATACAAGTTTATGTATCCCCCAACTCGACTTCTGCTAACCAGGCAGGAAAAGGGCCCGTGGCTGCTCCTGACAGGGGGAGAGGCAGGACAGAGCCACTTTATAGGCTAATTATGTATCTAAAAATGGTTGGATGATCTCTTTAATACACAACAAAGTATACAGCAACAAATGCCTGTTGTATCAAGAGATTATCAGTCTTAACTAACTATGGTTAAAAAATTTTAATTGCTTAAATATAACATAATTGGAGAGGAATGTGAAGCAATTGCTAAGGCGTTGTTTTTGGAAGAGGCTGAAATGGCCTGAAACTTAAGGTTCGTTATGTTCATGTAAATCTGCTTCTGGCTTAATGTGTATTGAATGTATGATCAATGAGTAGGGCCGTAGCTGGACTGGCTCAGTGGATAGAGCACTGGCCCTCAGACTGAA
>NW_005298401.1:0-656 GCF_000412655.1 Myotis brandtii
TCTTGAATTTTAGCTTCCCAAACTGTGGGAAAATAAAGTTTTGTTGTTTAAGCCACTCAGTCTGTGGTACTTTGTGGCAGCCTTAGCAAATGAATACAACCTTTGGTAAATAAAATTAAAACTAGAAGAGCAAGATGGCAGGTAATAATACAGACAATAAGTGGTACAGATGTTCATAGCAGAGGGAAAAAGGGAGTGAAAAGCATAGGGATGGAGAGATGAAGAACGAGCTGTGGTGGAAGTAGAGTGTATCTAGTTCTAAGAAGAGTTGGTCATTGATAATAAGAATGAGTAGACATTCTATGGACACAGTATAGTCCAAACAATGGCAGGAGTAAAAAAAAAAAATGCAAGATGCCATTGAGATGTATTTGCTTTGAAAAGAGACTTGGAAAATGTTTATATGAAAATTAAAGTAGAGTTACTACCATGGGTATGAGTATGTTTTCCTGAAAGAGAAATAACACAGATAGAAAAGAAGAACCTTGAAGTTAAAATCTTCATTCAATAATTTTTAGTTTATAGAATTAAACTGAAGAAATGGTTAAGAAAAGAGAGTCCATTCATTTGCAAAGGCTGCCACAAAGATGAACAAAAATAGATCCAGAGACAGAGAAGGATCAATCAGACCATCAAACCTCAGAAGGAAGGTAGGG
>NW_005298402.1:0-656 GCF_000412655.1 Myotis brandtii
TTCCTAGAAAATAAAGGTAGAACATAAGAAAGAAATGTTACAGAGCTGTTAAATATTTGGGAAAATTATAATATACACGTTGAAAATTAAAGATATACAGATGTGTAAAAGTTATTTAAAAATGAAATACAATCAAAGTAAATTACTTGGATCAACAATGTTCAGTGTTTACACAGTCAAAACAATATGAATAAGATGATGGCTAATTTTATGTGTCAAGGTGACTGGACTAAGCAATTCCAACATAGCTGGTGACGCGTTGTTTCTGGGTGTGCCTGTGAAGGTGTTTCCAGAAGAGATTAGCAGCTAGCCTGAATAAAGGAAGGTCTCAGCACCAGTGCCACTGGTCATCATCTAATCAGTCCAGGACCTGAATAGAACAAAAAGGTGAAGGAAAGGCAAATGGTCCCTCTGCTTGAGCTGGGACACCTGTCTTCTCCTGTCCGTAGACACCAGCACTCCTAGTTCTTAGGTCTTTAGTCTTGGCCTGGGACTTTTACCATTACTCCCTTGGTTCTCAGGCTTTCAGATCTGATTGAATTATACCACTGGCTTTCCTGGTTCTCTGTTCTCTGGCCTGCAGACAGTAGATCATGCAACTTCTCAGCCTCCATAACCTCCTGAGCCAATTCCTAGAATAAATCTGTACATATATC
>NW_005298403.1:0-656 GCF_000412655.1 Myotis brandtii
GGGGTGGCCTTATGTCTCTGGCTACAGTGTTAGAATTTGTCTGATAAGCAGAGAGGAAATACCAAGGGTTATTGTTGAATCGTGGAAGAAATATGCCTTGAGTTGTGTTTAGAAAATAACCCTGGAGCCCATGAAGGAGGCTGGAGGAGACATCCTTAGTTCTTTCCTTTCCAAGTCCTATTGACTCGGCATCAAGTTACATCACAATCCCATCCACTTCTTTCCATGCCTGCTAACCCCTTAGGCCAACCATCATCAGTTCTTACGTGGAATCATTCATTCACCTCCTAACCACTTCCAACTGTGCTCCTGCAACCTGTTTTGCATGCAGCAACTAGAGTTATCTGCTTGGAAGGTAAATCAGATCATGTCAATCTCCTGATGGAAGTCCTCCAATGGCTCCTCGTTACAGTCTGAATTCCCAATCCCATTCCATGGCCTAGAAGGTCCAACACAATCTGGCCCCATCCCAGACTATCCATCCCTTCTCCTGATATGTTTCAGACACAGCAGCATGGACCTGCCTCAGAGCCCTTCTACTTGCTGCTCACCTGCCCAGAATGCTCTTCCTTCAGGATCTGGTCTTTTCGTCATTAAAGTCTCAGCCCAGATGTCACCTGCCCAGACAGGCCTACTGGGAATATCCAAATTTAATC
>NW_005298404.1:0-656 GCF_000412655.1 Myotis brandtii
GGCTAGGGCTAGTGTTGTTTTTTAATCACTCTTGGCAACAATTCTGTTTCTGATGCTGCAGAAGCTGCTTGCATTGTATTTATGAACTTACAGGTATTACTTTGTTCACAATAGTCTTTCATTACTGAAATAGTCTTTAGTTACTGAAATAAAACAAATCAAACAAAAAAGCATTATGCCCTTGAATTATTCCTTGGCTGTTTAGTAGGTTAACTGTGACCACAATGTAAGGAAAGAATTGCTAATTGAGCTCATAATTAGGATATTAAGGTGGTTTAACTTTTATGGAAAACAGAACGTTGCTCTTTGCAAATTAATCCTCTAAAATATAATTTTTACAAATTAATGACTTTCAAACACATATTTGGTCACTCCTTATATTTGGATAAACAAATCTGTAAATGCTTTTATATTCTAAATTTGTCAAGATTTTTAATACTGTTTTCCTTACAAAATTGGTTGACCAGATGGTTCAATGCCAAACTTAAATATGGAAGTTTTAAATACAAAAACCTTTTTATGACTTAAAGGTAATTTATAAAATCAGTCTTTATTTAAATCCATTCACATATTTTCAACCCACCTTGTCTGAAAGCTTTTTATATAGTCCCCAAAATGAATACACACTTTGAATAATTATTAATTCCAATGGGTTA
>NW_005298405.1:0-656 GCF_000412655.1 Myotis brandtii
CCCCCCCAAAGAACCGGATGCAGTGATGAGGGTCCCACATGGACAGAGGTATCTGGGGCCTGAGCAGAAGGAGGATTATGTCTGAGAGACGTCCACACAGGCCTGGACTGGGGCCTCCCTGGCCTTGGTCTGGGGACACTGGGGCTTCCCAGGGGAGTGAGTGTGAGCAGAGGGTGTGCAGGGCTGCTGGACACTCCAGGTGAGTGGGGGCATCAGGGACTGACCCACGGTTGGACACACACTCCGACCCAGCCAGGAACAAACCCAATGGACACCCCCAGACCTGTGAGGTCAGACACAGACTCATTGACCTTTGACACCCCCAGAAGCACTTTCAGATCTGGGACGGCACACACATCCCACTCACCCCAGCACTCACATATGTGTTGATCATCTGTGTACCAGGCCCCGGAGACGGCAGTGAACACAACCAAGTCTGCTCCCTTGAAGCTCACTTGCTGGAAGAGGATCCGATCTCATACTCAGGCCTCACCCCAGAGAGATGGAGGTAGTGGGTGTGGCCCTGAGTTCCATCCTGCCCATCTGCTCAGCTGGTGAGGAAGCAGAACGGGGCTGTGCTGCCCTCTGCTGGCCATATGAAGGCAGTGACTCCCAGACTGGGTGGTCCCATCTGGCAATGGGTTGAGGCGACAGCC
>NW_005298406.1:0-656 GCF_000412655.1 Myotis brandtii
TATTTTACATGAATTATGAATGTGTGAGTGCACATATATATGTGTGCTGTGTGTATATACACGTAGGGGGTTAAACACTCTCATTACCTCTGGGAGGAGAGGGAAGGGACTGGGATTGAGGATATTAGTCAAAGGGGATCTTAGCTTTAGTTGCAATGTTCTAATTTTTTAAAAAGAAAATTGAGTCATGTCTATTACTTAGAGAGCTAAGAATGTTTAAAATACTTAAAGATTTCTTAGCATTCAGCCTTTAAAGAAGCCCTGGATAAGGAGATAACATTTCCCAAACTGGGTTCTGTGGAACACCAATGCTCTGTCAGGTGTCAGTGGGCATTTGTTGAGTTCTCATGTTATTAATCCTACAGAAGTCAGAAACTGAAATAGAATTAGCAGTGAACTCAGAGGGAGCAGAAAACTCTCAAACCTTCCTCCCATCTTTAATCCCTGCCAGAATTCTTAAATGATTCCAGCAGCTTTCCTGTCTTTTAGTTGCATTAGAATATTTCTGTTAAAAACAAACTCATAGATAAAGAAAACAAATTGATGATTTCCATATGGGAGAGGAGGTTAGGGAATGAGGTGAAAAGAGGGAATGGATTAAGATGTACAAAGTGCCAGATATAAAAACAGTCACAGGGATGTAAACTACAGCATAG
>NW_005298407.1:0-656 GCF_000412655.1 Myotis brandtii
AAAAATTGTATTATTTTTCTTTAAAATCCTCTTGGATAGAGTAAAAAGGAAAAAATTTATCTGTGGGATATTATTTATATTTAGTACCATGTGAATCTGTTCTGGGGCAGTAATTTGCAATTGAACATACAAAGATGCTTATTTTCATTAATATTTTAAGTTTTAAATGCAATAAATAACAAAGTGCATGTACCTACATTCCATTATTTTTTTTGGGAAAAGGACACTCTCAAGAAATTGTCTTCTTAGACACCATGTAACTGATCCACAACAGTTACACAACTGCCCTTTAGATAATCAAAATTACAGAGGGACCTCCTCCCAATACAGGCTTGCCATTAGGGTTACCAGTGGTTGATCAGATGACCCATGTGAAGAAACAAGCCAATTGGAAAATGCAAATAACCAGTGGTTGTTCAGGATTAGTTGAAACTTTCTTTTCTTGAGTTGTCTAAGATGACCAAATTTTATTAGAAAAAATATAGCAAAGTTAAAGTGCATGGAATCATTAACCCATGTTGGAACTCATGAGTGTTAGGAAAGAATTGAAGACAAAGAAGTCTGCAATTCTATCAGTGTTTCCAGGAAAGGGGATTACACGACATCCTCATAAAAACAATCTATACATTTGCCTGTACATGAATAACATTTAGGTA
>NW_005298408.1:0-656 GCF_000412655.1 Myotis brandtii
CAAATGGCCCTTGGCAGAAAAAAGGTTCCCCGCCCCTTCTATAGGTTCTAAAGTTCCCATCCCAATTTCCAGCGTAAACTAGAGCTCTCATGAGCTCCAAGGTCCTTCCATATTTTCTTCATGCACCATAATTATTTCTAAATGAACTTCTTTCTCATTTTCTCCTTCTAATTAACTTCCCCTACATTCTCCTGGTCAAGAAAATTTTCTCTCCTCTTCTGGATTATCTAAAAAATCAATGTGTGTTTGTTCACCTCTGGGCAGTATCTTTCCCTCAAAATACACACTTGTAACAATATTTCCATCATAACTTTACACAAACCAGAGCAGAAAGCGAGTTTAATTTTTCTTCAGTAAGATTCAGCTTGGGGAGAGGAGCTATTTGTTCAGTTTTGCATTTGGAACGCCTAACTCATAGCAGATAGTAAATGAAAAAGAAGTATTTGGGGAATAAATGGATAAATATATATATTTATCATCATCTGTACTGTTCTCACTCAGACTTACTTCATGCATGCTCAGTTAATAAAATGTCACATTTCCCCCCAAGTATTTGGGAAGCTAGCAAAATTTTACAACACTAGAGATAAATGTTTTAGTTCATTTATTCTCTCAATGATTAGAATAACAAAAGAGCAGCAAATCATTGTTACTGA
>NW_005298409.1:0-656 GCF_000412655.1 Myotis brandtii
ACAGAGTTTATTCTTGTATGATTATTTATTAATTATTTTGTAATATTTTCCATAACAAACATCTGTAGTCCTACCTTTGCCCAACCCTGTACATTCCATTAGCCATCAGAGCAATGGATCCATCACAAGTCATGTAGCCTCCGGGAAATTCTATTGTGCATTCATGAGTAAATAAGAGTGAGAAGGCAAAAAATGTCTTGGCATTATTGTAAAACTAGTTTTGACCTTGTGGTCCTCTAAATGAGTCACAGGGACCTCAACTGGCTTCCAGCTTCCAAACTGCTGCTTAAACTGCTCCTCCAGACTCACTCTGGGATGCTTTTCCTTTCCTCATTGGATGTATTCACTCTGCCCACACTGTCATAATCACCTCCTTTATTCAACTCTCCTCAATCATTCCATTTGAGTATGACTTCTGTTTCCTGCAGGGACATTGACTCATCAATGAGTAGGGGATGACTGGAATTCACCTTGGATGAAGAGCTGGGGCCCGAAGTGGATCAGAAATGTCAGCAGCAACGAAAAACATTCTTTCTGCCTGCACTGACCTTTTTACTATGAACTTTGATTTATCATTTAAATTGTAGTTATCACTTCTTCACTGATAAAAGGGAGTGTTTAGAATCAGAGAGATTCCTGTTTTTCTTTCCTGAGTC
>NW_005298410.1:0-656 GCF_000412655.1 Myotis brandtii
ATAATCTTCTATCCTCCTTTAAAGAACTATGTTCGGGAACTGGCTTCTACATTGAGTGTGGATACAAATTTATTTTATCTTAGACCTACATCCTGTATGGTCAGAGTTTTGCTTCACTACTGCAATACAGGAAGGGGGATATAATTGTTCCAGGCTAACCAGCAAAACTTTTTATTTAAAAAATACATTTTTAATATTTATTATCTTTGTAAGACTATAGCTTAGTCATTTTCATAGCAATAATCCCCTGTCCTGGAGAATCCTCTAAAACAAAATGTGACTTTTACAAATGAGAATCACATGGTATTTTGGAATAACTGTCCACTTAAACCTCTTAGTGAATTTCTGTGGATGAAAAACACAAACGAAGGGTTTCAGAGCTTATTTTGAACAATGTCACTTGCATAATTAGTGATACAAAGATCAGGATATGGTATCTGTCTCTTGGAATTAATAATTTAGTGGGATGGACACAGATAAATAATCCTACTAAAGGATGCCTGTGAAACATGCTGTGATCATTGAAGGGAATCATTGATAACACGGGCCCATGGAATTGATTCTGAGCTGGGCCTGGTAGAAGCAGCACGTTACCAAATCCGATACTTAGTTCCCAGTTCTCAGTGCTTCGTGCCTGGTTGTCGGTCCTCACCTAA
>NW_005298411.1:0-656 GCF_000412655.1 Myotis brandtii
GCTTTTGAATTGCGTGTTTTGGGGAGGGAAAATCGTAGTCTCCAGCTTTGAAAATCTCTGTTGTTTTTTCATGCAACCCCTCCCCATCCCCAAGCATCTAGCTGAGACTGCAGTGAAACGATTTCTAATGTGTGTGGCTGCAAGCAGAACTAGGCCCAGTTTCCAGATAGAATTTGGCATAGGTATTGATGGCAATACATTTCTAAAAGTTAGAAAAGAAGTAAGTAAGCGACTTGGTAGAAGTCTCCCTACTAGGCTGCACTGAAAAGTATCCTTCTCGGATAAAAACAGGTTAAACAAAATAAACCCAACTTGACTAAATAAGAGTTCAGGCAAAGAAATGTGAGACCAGATGGTGAGGCAGAGGTGAAAACATTCATGTTTTTATCCTGTGTTCAGATAATATATTCAGAAGCTTTCTTATACCCTGTTCCTGTATTATATGATGAAAAGCCCAAAATAGTTTTCATTATTCCCTTATCAGAGGAAGGAGAAAATATATCTGATATGTCCTGTGGATTGAAACTAAGTATCTAAAGGTAAATCTTCCTGTTGTTTTGCCATTTAATATAACAAGAATTATATAAGACACTTTAAAACATTCACTCGGTTGCCCTGGCTGATTTGGCTCTGTGGATGGAGCGTCGGCCTGTGGA
>NW_005298412.1:0-656 GCF_000412655.1 Myotis brandtii
GGGGGGGGATTAAATGAGAAAGGACACGCAAAGTGCTTAGATGAGACCTGCCTGGGGGAAGCCATATTAAATAAGGGCTACTGTGATTCTCTGGGGGAGAATGAGGCTCGTGGGGAAACTGTGAGGTTGCTGGTCAGGCCAACCTGGGTGGAGTCCCAGATCCACCCTTCATTTCTCTTGGACAATGAATGTGTGTGGACAAGCGGCTTCACTGCTCTGAATCTTCATCTTTGTCTGTGAAATGGAATTCTCACACCAAACCCATCTCCCTGTCCCCTCGTGTTGTATCCTACACACAAACACACAAAAGTCCTTCAAGACTAATTTTACTTCACTTGTATTTTGAGAAGAAATGGAATATTCAGCAAGAGGAATTTGAGAGTGGGCATATTTCAAAATTATACCAGGAAGAATGTCAAAATGGTTGGGGGTCAATACTCACCAAGGGCAAACCCCAGGGTCTTCTACATGTTTAGTCAACTTTTTTTGACAAGAGCACCCATCCCTCAAAAGTGGGAAAGAAGAACATCCAATGTGTGCTAGCAGATCGCACACCTGTGATGTTACCTGCCAGTGCTGCTTCACTCGCCTGACTTACGACTTCATGTTCTTTCTTCTTACACGAGCACTACTGGGAACCTGGAATTCCTCCTCTT
>NW_005298413.1:0-656 GCF_000412655.1 Myotis brandtii
TTATATGTAGTCAGTCGTAGTCAGTAACTCAGACACTCCATCTCATACAATTTAGAGTTGGAAGGTGGTGGCTGCATTTATTTCTGTTAAGTGAGCTTTGGAGATAAATGGCAGGGTTCATTTTCCATCTTAACACTTTTGATAGGATGAATAATGGATAGCTTAGAGCAATGGAGATATCTTAACAAAAAAAGAATGGGACCTGAGATTTAGTTAGCTCCATCTGCCTAAAATAACATATCCTATTTTTACCTATTATTGCCATCTCAATGGTCCCCATTCATTAAGCTTATTTTTGGCAAAACCTAAGCTTGTGAGAACCCACTAAGGGATCATTAAGTATGATTTCTTCAAAGTTTAACAATGCCATATGACCCCCTAGTATATTTTGTAAAAAAAAGTAACATCCAGTTTGAAAGTGAAATTTAAAAATAAATCTTTTAAAAATACAGTTATGATTGGTAGCTTAATAGGAGCTCTATTCAGATGAAACTGGAAACTGGAATCCAAAAAATATAAAGTGATCAAAATATAATTAAGCTTCAAAAAACATAGACTATGCTTGATTTCTGTGTAGGAAGCCAGAAGCAAGCATCACAATAACCAATTCAGATGGCATATGTTTCCTACACAATGACTGGTATTGACTTTCAAAA
>NW_005298414.1:0-656 GCF_000412655.1 Myotis brandtii
ATGCATTATTTGTATTAAAGTAAATGCATGGTAGACAGAATGATGGCTTCCCAAAGATGCTCGTGCCCTGACGCCCAGAACCTACAAATATGTTATCTCACACAAGAAAAGGGATTTTTCAGATGTGATTAAATTAATCTTGAAAAGGGAGATTATTCTGGATTATCCAGCTATTAACACTCTACGTTTTTATTTTATCCAATCATGTCTCATCGAAATACATAGGAAATAAACGGATGCTGAAAGAGTACGAATACATTGATCAAGTGTTCAATAAACATTGAGCAAGAACCAAATGCCAGGCACGTATAAATGCTAGAAATAAATAGAAAGTTAAACACGACTAAACCTAAACGACAGGGCATTGCTCCAGAGAACAGGCTGGGGAGTGTAATTCGGTATGGGTCTTTGAGAACAACACAGCCTGGAGGATTAGACTGGTGCTTTCCACAAGGTGAAATTTGTCATAAGGCTCAGGAGAGGTTACCTTTAGAACTACCTGCAATTCAAATAACAAGCTTTTAGGGCTTTCAGAACAGCCGAAGCTCATTGACCATTCCAGGAAGAAATGGATCTGCTCACACAAATAAAATCATTCTGCGGATCGGCTGCTGTGATTTAAATTTTCCTCTTTTGATATATGTGGGTGCATTGGT
>NW_005298415.1:0-656 GCF_000412655.1 Myotis brandtii
TTTTTTAACAATCTTATAAGATTAATAGGAGTGTGCAGGGACATAGACAACAGAAGTCTAATACAGGCTGATGGGCAGGTATGCAAATATTAGCATTGACTCTAACTTTGGGTTTCTCTTACACTGTAACTTAGATTCATGAGATAGGAAATATTTCTCAGCACTCTAATTAATCTCTGTAGTTTAACACAACTAAAGGAGTGTTACTTGGTCTATTTTGAGGAGTATTTCTCAAATTTCCTGACTGTTGCACAAAGTATTGTACACAATACTTGTATGTACTAACTTATATTTTAGCTAGCCCTCTGTATGTTGATAAATTATCTCTCAACCCCAATTCCGCATCTTATGGAAGTCAAAGCTCCTCTGTAAAGTTGATGTGAATTGCCAGAGATTTACCTCTTAGGTTCTCTTGATCTTGGTTCTTGTCTCCATGTGTGTCATATCACTTCATACCACACAGATGAAGATACGACACCAGTCAGTTCCTTAATAACCTTTCTTCTTAGTCATGGCACATTCAAATAGTCACACTCTTAGTATCTCACCCTCCAACCCATTCATGTGGGATTACAAATGAAGGGAGAAAGAAAAGAAGGGGGAAGGGAGGAAAGAGAAAGGGAAAGAGGAAAGGAAGGAAGGGGAAAGGGAAGGGG
>NW_005298416.1:0-656 GCF_000412655.1 Myotis brandtii
TCAGTAAAAATTTCTAAGGGGAAGAAGAAAATAAAGTCAGCTATCACCGATTTTTCAAGCCATTTAACCCAAACTCTGTAAGAGCATTACGTGCTCATGTTTAAAGATGGACTTTCTAATAAGGAGTTATTAAAATTGTTAGCTAAGAGCAGAATGTGGTATATCGTTCATTAGAGGGACACACACATATGCAGGCACGCACACACACACACACCACAATTTAAATAAGGAAATCACTCAGCCCCAAGAGCCTATAAATCAATTGCTTAGCTTTTTAACAACACTACCTCATTGTTTTTTAACTGGAAGATTGAGCGATTTCTTCTGTTAATTATTTTTTTGTGAAAGGAGAGGAGATTCAGTGCTGTGAAAGGGATATCGACTGAGAGCCGGAGGAGGGAAACAGGGTCTAGGTTATAATTTTAGAAGAGCTGTTGCTCTGTTGTTAAACAAACTTCGTCTGCAAAGAGTCTCTGACCTATGAAAAATTGTTTGGATTCCCCCCATTTATCTTGTTTGAGCAGTAAAGAAAATATAATTGAGGAAATGGCATTGAAGAGTACCCTGGGTTATTTGTTATCAAACATGGCATGGGGTTTGCCACATTAAATTTAAACATAAGTGGCTGAGTCTGTGACTGTGGGAAAGGGACATTT
>NW_005298417.1:0-656 GCF_000412655.1 Myotis brandtii
GGAGCGAATGAAATGCTCCCTCACTTCTGATCAAAGCCGCCCCCAGTGGCATTCCCCCCACATTCCGAGTGGCCGTGGAGGAGGGAAGCCTTACTCTTATCGAAGTTGGGGTTGGAGTGCTCCCGCAGCGCTTCCTGGATGCACTGCACCTGCTGGGACACGGCCGACAGCATCCGCTCCTCCAGGCGGTTGAACTCGTCAAAGCAGCCCCACGCTCCCACTTGGCAAAGGCCCACAAAGATGCGTCCCATCGCCTGAAACAGCAACGAGGGCGCTAAAACCAGCTGCCGCAGCGCTGGCTCAAATCCTGCCTGCGGTGACCTGTCCGACCCGGTCCTGGGCAAACGCCATCTGGGAACCCACGTCTGCTCATCTGACGTGAGACTAAGAGCTCCTCCCGCCCAAGGTGGCTGTGAAGATGTAATCAGGCTCACAGTGAGGCGAGGGCCCGCCTGCCACAGCAAGAGCTTCTTCAACAAGAGGGTCCTTAGTGGGCAGAGGGGCCCTCACCCCTTTTCCTCTTGTGCCCAAGTCCTAATGACAAAGCTGTCATTTGTATTTTATCACTTTCTGTTGCTTAAAACATTTTTTTAAAAAAATATATATACTTTTTAAATTTATTTCAGAGAGGAATGGAGAGGGAGAGAGGGATAGAA
>NW_005298418.1:0-657 GCF_000412655.1 Myotis brandtii
AGTTCTCCTCGGACAGCAAGAAATATCAAAACTATTGGAGAATGTGCCAGCTGTATTGTTCACTGGTGACATTCTCCTCTGTAGGTCACTGCACTTCCCACCTCTCCCTACTGTCTCTCTAAAATTGAGACGATGGCATGCTACACTACCCCACTCCACTCAGAATTAATCAGAAGGCAGTAAATCTCAGTTATTACTATCATTCTCACAATGGTGGTGTTCTTAAAGTGGAGAACTATTTCTCGATAACTAAATGTCTATCAGAAATGGAAAAAAATTAGAGAGACCAATTGCTTTCCTGATTTGTGCCTGTTCCCAATGAATTTTGATTTGCAGTCTGTACAATAGGACTGTAATGTCCATGAAGGCCGCGACTGCATCTCCTTTTGCTGATCGTTGTTCCTTCTCTCAGCTCCTAGAACTATTTCTGGCACCTAGATGCTGCAAAAAAATTTAACCTATCAAGCATAGAAATGAATGCGTCCACATTGGCCATGCATTGTGTTCGGTGCTTTGAATATAGATTTAAATAAGACACAGTTATTGTTGTCAAAGCCTGATAAACAACTACTCTTTCTGACATGTCTGTCAATGCTGCTGGCTTTAAGCAAAGCTATTTAAATGGAAATTCCCATGTAAGGTCTGGTTTAAGGACCC
>NW_005298419.1:0-657 GCF_000412655.1 Myotis brandtii
ATTGCCTTGTAAGGAATTAATAAATTCACAATCAGGATACAGGGCATGTGTGTAGTCAGGATTGTAACACAAACATAAACATAAAACACAGTCTACAAGGGTGTAGTTTATAAAGAAACACAGGACTGCTTATATCTGTCCTATGAAATATCTGGGTTAATTCAAAAATCAAATGGTATAATATGTAAAAACAACCTTAGCAGGTGATAGCAGACACTCACTGAGAATCACCGTGTGCCCGGCTCTGTTCTATAACTTTACATATGTTAACTCATTTAATCTTCACAACACTCCACTGTGGCACATGCGGATGCTTTCAGCAATTTACAGAAGGAAAAACTGAAGCACAGGATGGCTGAGTGACTAACGCAAAGTCACAGGACTCGCCGATGGAAGAGCTGGGAGTCAATGCAGGCGGTGTACCTCAAGAATCTGTCCTTGTAACCACTATGCCATACGGCCAGTCTTAACACATGCATGAACATATAAAGTGGCCTATTCAGGCAGTGTATTACAAAATGATATATTTCTCATGTGAATGGAAGTGTGGAAATAGGCAGGGTTTTGTTCATTTTAGGGGATTTTATTTAGTTGATTATTTTTGTCTAAAGTCAGCAAGTTAAATATTAGATGGCCACATTAGAATAAGTCTAAAAA
>NW_005298420.1:0-657 GCF_000412655.1 Myotis brandtii
CGAAAGGGAGTGAACTTCCTTTGCATCTATTGTTGGATGGCCAGGGTGGTTTGAAGGATGCAGCAAAATATATGGCAGGAAATAAAGGGCCTCAAATGTGTTTAATTGCAGACATGCTAAAAGCATGGCAGTGTGTGTGTACCCACAGTGCAACGCGATCCGGCTGCATTTGGGCCAGGCCTGTCATAAATCCTCAGAGCCGGCCTTCGCATTCCCCGCAGCTCATACCGAGGGTCTCGTTTCTACAAAGTAAATCACTGTGGCTTTAGGACTTGATTTTCTATCTTGTGTATAAGTAAACGGCAGGATCAATTGGGAGGGAGAATCAATCTGCTATTTATTACCTTGAAACGTGACACCCTATTTTAAGTGCCCTGGTCCCTGATGATTTCACTTGAGAACAGCATTATGTCCAAACAATATAGAAACCAGCTTTACTGCTCCTGGGTCTTGTGTGTGTTTTTTTACTTCAGCCTGGATGGATTTATATTGTGTATAACTTTCAGAACCTAAATAAGGTACTTAGTGGATTTTGAAACAAGCATGTAAACGAGGAAGAGTCATTTGGGGTTTGGGGGGTCTTAAATCAGAGCAGAATGCACTCATGACCAGACCTTTTTTCTTTTTTTTCATTTAAGTAAAAGAAGAAAAAAAAAA
>NW_005298421.1:0-657 GCF_000412655.1 Myotis brandtii
AGAGACAAGTTATCGGAGAGGCCAACTGAAAACCCCAGCTGGGACCGCTGAGCATGCAAGGTCCTGGGAAGGGAGGCGAGGCATCAGCCCTGCAAGGCAGAAAGACACGCGCCCGAGAGACAGAAATGGTGAGTGATGATCAGAGTGGAACCTAACTGAGGAAGCCCAGTAAATGGGGCACACATTTGCTCAAAGGGAGAAAGAGGTATTTTTTAAAAGTGGAGAAAGTTTACAATAGTCCCTGAGATAAATCCACTGGGATTTCAATGAAAGTTGGAATACAGTCTGCCAAGTAGGGAACAGTATGATCTAGGAACAGCCACACCTAGAAAGGATAGTTTCCTAAATGATTTGTGGGGGGAAGGGGAAGGCTACTTACATGCTTCAAGTGCAAGTGCGCCTGGCTGGCAATGTCATATATCACATCTCTTACATTTTTATCTTGGTTCTTCCGTAGAAAATCCTCTTGTGAAACACCATGCTGTGTTGAAAAATATTATATTAGCAATTAAAAAGTGTACTTAACACTAACTTAGCTCAAGAAAACAGGTGAGAGAACAGTAAGTACAATATAATGTCTATTTTGTTTTTAAAAATATATGGATGTGTACATATATGTGTATGTGTGGCTGTGTATATATACACAGGCTGGCTGGC
>NW_005298422.1:0-657 GCF_000412655.1 Myotis brandtii
ATATAATCTTATTAACCAATGTCACCCCAATAAATTATTTTTTTAAAAAGGTCAAGTATCAGGTCTCCCAGGAAATCTGGGTTTCTGATCAACATTTTTATTTTTTGTCCAAATTCCTCCATCTTATTCCAGAAGTGAGGTCCCCACACGCATCAGGGCTTTTCCACTTCTTTTTTTTTATTGTCAAGGAATGAGGGAGCACCTCCAAGCACCCTGCCACTAGTCCATCTCTCCCTTCTCCTACCTTCTTCCAAACTCTCCTTTAAATCCCTGGGTGCTCCACAAAGTTTCCAAGAGCAACTCTTGACTCTTCCTCCAACTAAATATAATTATGCTTTTAAAAGGGGGAAAACCGTCCAGGGAGTTCCCAAAGAGGCTGCTGCACTCTGCCCCTTGTAATGAAGCTTAATAATGAAATGCCCTGCACTCCAATTAGTAAGAAATGCTCATTTTCTCCAGCTGAACACCCTCTATAGATAGATCTAATTTGTTCCATGATTCCGTCTCTTTCCTCCATCGAGTTCACATTGAAAGATTATGATCTGTTGGTGCCCTCCCAGCCCTGGTAGGACAGCCTGGGGGAGCGACAGTGTTTTCTTGGAGCCCCAAAGTAATCATCCCTGACACCCCTTCCCTCCATTATCACATCCACACACA
>NW_005298423.1:0-657 GCF_000412655.1 Myotis brandtii
TGTGCTGAAAAAATTTAATTAATTTAAATATGATATTGGGCATTAGGATCTTAAGACTTTCTACTCTGAAATGTTAGTTATTCTTTAAAAAGAGTATTTCTCCAGCCCTGTGCACCAAAGGTTTGCCAGTCTAATTCCTGGTTAGAGCACATACCCACATTACAGGTTCAATGTGCTCTCTCACATCCATGCTTCTCTCTCTCTTTCTCCCTCCCTCCCTCCCTCCCCCCTTCCTCCCTTCCTCTCTCTCCCTTAAATCATTTTTTTTAAAGAGTATTTCTCCAAACATGCCTTTAAAAAGATTCCCATTCCTCATGGTAGACCTACTGGATCAGATTCTCAGGGAAGAAAAAAGGGGATTTGCACTTTAAACAAGCACCTACATTTTTAAGTGAAGTTTTTCTATTTACAATAAAAGGTTTCCAACTAGCATGTGGAACAGTATTACTTTGAGGACCCTATAAATATTTCCAAAACAGTGTGTCCAATGATTTAATTTATCAAATTGATGACCTTCTCTGTTCTATGGGCTACTGGGCATCTGATAACTAGTAAGGGGAGTTTGCAGATTGGAGAAGAAAGAGACAGATAACTAACTGCTCTACAAGGTAGCACGTGTTCAATGCTAAGTTCTATCACCCAGGTATTAGAGCATTA
>NW_005298424.1:0-657 GCF_000412655.1 Myotis brandtii
TCAAACATTCTTCTTAGTGTTCTTCTATCGCTAATAGGCAGGCCACAGAAACCCTGGCCAAGAGAAGACAGCATTTGCATTAAGTCCCTGGCACTAGGGCCAGCCTGCACATGCTCCTTGAGCCTTGCCTTGGTAAAGCCAGCCTCACAAGCAGCCCTGAGCTGGGGGTGGGTTTGGAGGGAGCCTTCCCATCACATTCAGGCGGGGAGTCCCACCTTCCTGGTGGTGAGGAGAGGGAAGGGCTGGCCACACACAGCTGCACTGCTCATGAAGAGAGGCTTTCTTTGCAGGCCCGGGGTGGGAGGGAGAGGCAGTAGAAGGTGGGGACGGTATGCATGGCTGTTAGAGGACGACGTTTAAAAGAACCGGAGAGGAAGGAAGCAAAGGGGCGGGGAAGGTTTTCTGGTTGGAGATGTGTATAAATTCATGGGAGGTTATTTGAGGATATTTACCCCAAGCCCTATTCACAGTTGTCCTTGACATGAATGCCGGAACATTAGAATTCTGGGTCATCGCTCTTTTTCTGCAATTTCCTTCCCTCCCAGCCGACCCCTGGTCATAGCAGAAACTCAAACCCTCACACATGTTGGTGTGTATGCAAACAGAATGAACACGATCCTCATTCACCCAGTTTGTAGGCTTTGATGTTCCTGGGGG
>NW_005298425.1:0-657 GCF_000412655.1 Myotis brandtii
AAGGTCTTGGTATTGTTACAGATTTTACCAACCCATTCATTAATCCTCCAGAATCCTCTGAGAAATATAGCTAAACCATAACTAACCAACGTTTTCCTCACAGTAATTCTTCCAAGAAAGGAAAGCTTGCTTTAAAAAATAATGGAGGGTTATTTCAGGATACGACACTGGAAGATGATAGAAAAAACAATTATGAATTCCAAGAAAAAAGTAAACAGCTCTAAGAGGAAATATAATTATAGTACACTACTTGACTCTTTTGGGGGGAAAATGTAAGCAGCACAAGAAGATAGAGTCATAACAAAGTAACTGCATTAGGGGATGGGGAAAGGAAGTGAGTTAGTGTGAAAGAACTAAATTCTCATCTATTGTACAATACAGCAAATAGATGATATCAAAAATTATTAAATTGAGAAACAGAAGTTCAGAAAAAGAGAGATATTTTAAAATAAAAGAGAATTACAAATCCAGTGCGTGATCTTAGATTGACAAACCAACTACAAAGGCTATTTTAAAGGCAACTGGGGAAATTTAAATATGTACTAACTTTTATATGATAATAGAAATTGTCATTTTTCTTAGATGTGATAATATTTAGCTATGCATAATAAAGAATATCATGATAACTTTAATATATTTTAAATACATAAACATTTT
>NW_005298426.1:0-657 GCF_000412655.1 Myotis brandtii
AAGTTATCTTTTTCGGAATCACCATAGGCACCTTTCTTGAACTTGGAGGCCATTCAGCATTATGTATCAATTGTGAAATGACTCCAGTAGGTCAATAAAAAGATCAGATTCTCCTTTCCTCTGTGCACTTGGTTTGGGTCCATTTGGCACATCACTGCCCCTGAGTTACAAAATTCTGTGATAAAGCATAGGACTAATGAGATGGAGGCAGACATACTCTCCGCAGACCCCTGGCCAGTCTAGGGCAGCTCTGGCCCCTGCCTGGGACTCTCTCAGCCCCTCCCCCACCGCCTCCCCAGGCGTCTTCATGTTCCCTGAGAGGGCACAGACCCAGCTCAATCAGGCACCACTCTTGCAATCTTGTCTCCACCACCAGTCATGCAGTTGTGCCCACTTCATACCCGCAGTGTGTGCTGGGAACACGGCCCTGGGCTGAGTCCCTGCCAGGAAAGCAGGCAGCAGCTTCCAGCCAGGGAGCCGGAGCACCAGCAGTGGCCCAGCTTGGCCACCTGTGAACACAGCCGTGGGTTTTCTCCACCGTTGAGTTAGCATTTATTATTCTTAAAATCAAGTGGTGCCATGCAGCACTAATTCAGGAGGAGAAGCTGCAAAGTCCAGGCCCTTTTCTGAAAGCTTGTTTTCACAATGAATTAATGG
>NW_005298427.1:0-657 GCF_000412655.1 Myotis brandtii
GCGCCACTCCTAACCGCACAGCCTGGGGGCCCGCTGGTCCTCACCCGCTCGTGCTGAGTGGGGGGCCTGCACAATGTTCCGGTCGATACCCACGTCTCCATCACCACTCATCTCACCAAGGAAAAATCATCCCTGACTTCCTTCCTCTAACAAAGAAAGGCTCCGGAGCCGATCGGCCATAAAGACAGCTCAAGTGTTTCAGAGCCTCCTGTGGCGGGAAGTCTCCATTAGAGTCTTTCAATTTTTAACCGCCTGGGAGGAGGGGGCTCCCCTAGGGCCCTGACCCCCCTCCCTCCAGCAGATGAAACTACCTGACCAACACTGTCGATGGGGGAGTACCTAGTATTTAAAGGAAATATTGGTAGCACGCCTGGGAAACACAAAGAAATATAATATTAATTATTCTTGTAACATAAAAAAGTGCAGTTTTTAGGTCAGAAATTTCTGGTCGAGGTTGTCACATGCTTCAACCTAAAAACGCAGTCCTTGAGCGTCTCTGAGTATGTTGCCTTCTTCGGCCCATGTCTGCTGGTCTCCCCAGCGGCTCTCCTGCACCTCCCCACGCACACTGCCCTTTCTTCTCAGCCTGAGGGGGTTCTGTCCCAGCTTTGCCTGTGACCTGCTCCTCGTCCCGTCGATCCTGTCTTAGACGTCACT
>NW_005298428.1:0-657 GCF_000412655.1 Myotis brandtii
TTTTGACATACAGCCTTCACCTACCAGCTTTCTGAGTGACTACAATGAACAGAGCCCCATTGATAATTTGCTTTGGAAATCTATCATGCACAATAAATACATTTTTACTGTTTCAAGCCACTGGAGTTTTGAAGTTGTTACTATCACAAAACCCTAATTTAATTGGTTAACCGTCCCTGTGAAAAAATAGTCTCCAGTAACAAAACAAAATGTTCTTATATTCAGAATAATTTTACCAGCCCCATCCCAACTGACACAAGAGACCAAGTATTATTTTTGAATTTTTTAAATAGACACTCATTTGTCCTGAATGTCATCTTTTCTCTTGGGCACAGTTTTGTAGCAGATGGTGTCAGTGCCTCTCCAATATTACCTCCCTGTTACACTTGTTTGCACTTGGCCCCAACTCCAGCTCCTAGCACCAGCAGTTCTTTGTTGAGGGTGTCCTCTCACTGACGGTGCTTACTCTGCCACCTGCTCAACAGGTGGAAAGTTTCTATATTTCAGGTCTTCAGGAGAAGCTCTCAAGGAATAGCTGAGGAATGTTGAAGTAAAGTGGCTCCTTTCCTCCTTGGATGGGAGAACTCTAAAGTGGAATAACTTGTATGGGCTGCCAGAGTTTCCCTGCAGTGGTCGGCAAACTCATTAGTCAACAGA
>NW_005298429.1:0-657 GCF_000412655.1 Myotis brandtii
AGAGTTTGAATAATTTGCTGATGCTCAGAGACAGTAAACAGGGAAATAGAAGTTAAGCCCAAGCTGTCTAACTCCTCATTCTAAGCATCGTGCCTCCTTGCCAGAGGGAGTCTTCTCTTTGGTACCTGTCACCTTCTCTCCCTGTATCATGGGTTCCATCTTCTCTTGGCTCTTTTACTACTTTATCATTCAATCAATTCCTTCCTCTTCTACAATTTTTTTGTCTGTTACTCTCCTTCAGTGTCTTCCCACAAAATTAATTCAGCCACCCTAAATACTGGTACATAGTGAGCACCTACTATGTGTGTGGGATTACATCTCACTTGCTGAACATATAGCAATGAGGAAGGATAGCAGATCCCCTTTCCTAAGTAGAACATTTATCCCTTGAAAATGAGCACTGAGGTCTGAAGCACTACATTTAGTAGCTTCTCTTCAGTATTGCTTATTGATGTTGAACGTTTCAACATTCCTTATTTTCTGGTGGCTCCCAACTGGAATTTTTCAGTTCTGATTTCTTTTGTTGTCTATGTTGAATTTCCAATACTCTCTTCGGTATACACTCATGGTAAATCCTACAGATAGCACAAACAGAACACATCCAAAACTCTACTGCTTAGCCCTCAAATGGGTTCTTTACCCAGGGTACTTTATGAG
>NW_005298430.1:0-657 GCF_000412655.1 Myotis brandtii
ATAGAGATAAGTCAGAGAAGTCGTTTCTCCGTCTTGAAACAACTTTAACTTCCTCTTAGTAAGTATTTAACATGATGTTCTGTTTTGTATTCCACTTCGAACTTTAAAATGATTATCACATTGCTTGAACAAATATTTAATAAGTTCTTAATGAATACTAAATGTGTTCAAATGTGACACTGAGTTAAATGCCTATTTATTTAAAGATAAAATTCTAAAATGTGTGTTTTCACTGCAAGGAGCTAGAGATCTAGGGGAAGTTGATCGGCAAAAGAGTTTGAGTTGCTTATAAAACTGGAGTCTCATCTAAACTGGAAACTTGCCTTTTAATTATGTCATACAAATACTTGTGGAAACTTTCCTAGACACCAATTGTAATTTGGTGGTTTCTTGAAAACAGCATATTGTTGCTAAGGGATTCTTTATTAAAAAAAGAGGAATTTCAAAAGAAGAGAGAGGGAGATAAAGAGGGCGAGACAGAAGGGGGGAAAATGTAAAATTCACATTTTATAATTAGAAATTCAAGCAGAAAAGTGGATAAAGTCTTCACAATGCTGTACATTTAGACTTCACTTTTTTTTTTAATAAAAAATGGGCTTGGATGCCAGCCCGGTGTGGCAAGGTGGTTGAGCATTGACCTATGAACCAGGAGGTCAC
>NW_005298431.1:0-657 GCF_000412655.1 Myotis brandtii
AAACCAGTTACACTAGTTAGTTTGATCTATTGGATTGCGATGTTTGGCCCTCTCACTGAAAACTACATAAGCATATCATCTGTTTTAGGCCGGGACAGAAATAAGCACTATCATAGTGTGGTTGTGTAACTTAGTGATACTCTCTTAAGCTAGTCAATAAATTTCTCTCATTCCCAATGTTCTCATTTATAAACTAAAGATGGTACATACCTCATATGATTGTTGTATGGCTTACATCGGATAATATACATGTGAAAATTCCTGGCCTTAATAGGTACTTAATACCCATTTGTTAAATATTAATCCAGGAAGGAGAAGATAGAGGGAAAGAGAAAAGGAATGAGGAAGGGAAAGAAAAACAATTGCTTTCTGGATATAACATTCTAATGAAAAGAAAAGCTTATGTGAGGGAAATGTGTATTTTTTTCCGTCGTTTTAAGTAAGTCATGGTTCTTTTGAGAAAATATTGATCTATTTGCTCTCAGCAGTTCCTTTGATTTGATATAAAGCCATACCACATAATTTGAATTCTTATTTGAGGGGTAATGTTCACCCAGTCAAGTGAGAAAACAATCATTGAACAGATAATATCACATGACCTGATCAAGTAGCAGTGATTGCTATATTTATTTATTTATTTATTTATTTATTTATTTA
>NW_005298432.1:0-657 GCF_000412655.1 Myotis brandtii
GTACTTTAGACAGTTGAGAATTCGATATTGTTCAGAGTTGTCACATTATTTCAATTATGTTTCACTGGATTATAACTTGATCCCTGACTTTAGAGTCATACATGGAGAAAATGCATCTGGGATGGTTTTAGAAAAGGACCAAGAGTGCTGGAATTATATGCAAACAAATCCAAAAATAACCAAAGGAGCTTCAAGGTACTAGCTTTTCCTTTTGACTCAGCTTCAATGTTAGGGGAAGTTAAAAACATAGTGGGGGTTTTAGATCCCAGAGACCATAGGTGGCAGCAAAGAGTAGGCATAAAAGGAAGTCACAGAGGAGAGTAAAGCTGCCCACTTGTAGGCCATCGTTACCTCCCAGCATCACACATAGCAGAAGCTAAGTGGATCCCATAGCAACATATAGGGATAGACCCTAGAAAGAGCCAGGTGGAATACAGAGTCTAAGTTTTATAATACAAGGATCTTTGGGGAGATTGAAAAGAAATCAGGTTTGGATCAGAAAATTAATGATTGCTAGTGGTTACAGCAGCCAAGCTAAACTACATTCATTTGCTAGGGATGCTGTAATAAAGCACCACAACCTGAGTGGCTTAAACAACAGACATGCATCGTCTCATAGTTCTGAAGGCCAACGATCATGGTAAAGTCTAAGGCAGC
>NW_005298433.1:0-657 GCF_000412655.1 Myotis brandtii
TTCTTTAAATCGCCCTGTTCTTGCTCCCCCAGATCCAGCAGTGGGAGCAGAACCTGGAGAGGTTCCACATGGATCTGTTCCGGATGCGCTGCTACCTGGCCAGCCTGCAAGGCGGGGAGCTGCCCAACCCCAAGAGCCTGCTGGCCGCCGCCAGCCGCCCCTCCAAGCTGGCCCTGGGCCGGCTGGGCATCCTGTCCGTCTCCTCTTTCCACGCGCTGGTGAGTGCCCGGGGGACGGAGGACACTCCCCCTTCCCGGCTCCTGGCCCTCAGCTCCGCTGGGACCTCGCCCAGTGACTGAGCAGGGCCCGGGGCGAGCGCTGGGGGTGGAGGGTGGGCAGCATCCTGGCTCCACTGCTGCTCCTTGGACCCAGGTCCTGGGAGACGGTCGCTGAGCGTTCACATCCGCATCTGCCTTTCCTCTGTCCCTCCCGGACGGTCAGGAGGGCGGGCGCCCGGGGGTGGCCGCACTGGGGTGAATTAAAGGGCTGGTTGAAGGTTCCATTATGGGGCTTCCTGAAGCCGCGCCTGTGGGTGGTGTCTGTGTGTCCTCGCTCAGCCTGGGGAGGGGCCCGTGGTGTCTGTCCCCTGCTGCCCCCCGTGGAGAGACCCGAAGGTGGTCAGGGCCGTCTAACCAGTAGGTGATGCTCTGTGGTGGG
>NW_005298434.1:0-657 GCF_000412655.1 Myotis brandtii
ACACACACACACACACACACACACACAGACATATGCACATGCATATGCACAAATTCATGCACATATATACATGAATACATGCACACATGCACTTACATACCCAGAGACATTCATACAAATGCATACATGTCTGTGTAAATACATGTATATTAGAACATACACATGTGTGCATACATGCAATGTGCACATAGGTGGGCAAATATACATACTTGTGTGTGCATGCCTATATAAATACATACCGATCGATACAAATATACATGCATACATACGCACAACACATTCCACCAGCTCCTCATACCTGTGAGGACATAGGATCCCAGCACACTGAAGTGACCACTCAGGGCTTCCAACACCCTGCCCTGGGTCCCTATCCAGGGACTCAGTTTTGGGAAAATGCAACAGAGACAGTCTGCCAAGGGGATGTGAGGAGTACCAAGACCCTCTTCCTAGTCACATGACTGTACCTCATTCCACATTGAAAAGCAGCCTTCATGCTCATAGCAAATCAGCCCCAGTTCTGTGGGGTGCACTGTGGGTGCTTGTACAATGGGCTGTGTGCCATGGAAATGTGTGTGCCATGCAGGGAGCATGCCACAGGGAATCGGGTGCACCATGAAGTATGTGTACCATGAGGTGTACGCACCATGGGAGGTGTGT
>NW_005298435.1:0-657 GCF_000412655.1 Myotis brandtii
TTTTGTTTGTTAAATCCACTGCTATATCCCAAGCACCAAGAATAGTGCCTGAGATATGGTGAGTGTTCAAAAAAAAATCTGTTGAATGAATGGAAGAACAGACAATGTCACATCTGATTTAGTAATGCTAGTAGCTTTCCATAAATCATTATTCCTCTCATTCTTGTGAATGGTAGTTCCACTAATGCACTTCACTCCACTGGGCACAGTTTGAGGGAGGAACCTCTGGAGACTCAGATGTCAGGAGCCCGTGTACACAGCTACCTCCTAAGGAAGAAGCCCAGAGGGCTCAGCTGCCCTCTGTGTGAACTCCTGTGGCCCAGGCAGTGCCCTTGCAGTGAGCCCAGCCCTGACATCTCAGCCATGGCTGACTGGACCATTAGCAAGAAGTCCCCTGCCTGTGAGGGAGGCTGGTAGGACATCTGCCCAATGGGGCCACATCATACTGAGAAGTAAGTCAGTCAAATTCTCCTTTTGGGGAAGTACACCTGGCGAGTAAGCAAAGAGGAAGTGGATCTTTTCTTCTCTTTCATGCCCTACACTAAGGACTAAAAATTGGTCAGAGAAAGGCACTAACTAGCATTTGTGAGAACCTACTATGTGCCAGACATTTTGTAGTTGTGAGAAGCTACATGGCTATGCTGTACCCATGACAAA
>NW_005298436.1:0-657 GCF_000412655.1 Myotis brandtii
GCAGGGGGACAGCTCTCATGACCACTGATTCATGAGCCAGGTCAATTTTCACCTCAAAAAGAATTCTGCTCTGTCTAAGTCCTAAATCTCTTATAGCTGACTTCGGAAATAGACATCATTGAAAATATCTTTCTCTGCTGACACAGAACATGATTCATCAGTCTACTTAAGGAAATATTGTTGCTGTCTTCATGTGAATATTTTGGCTTACAATTTGAAAGTCCCTATATTGTGGAGCTGTTTTAACTTTATTATTTCTGCTTATACAGATCTGGGAACTTTCCATGAAGTAGTCAGTTGAATGAGAACATATCCTTTGCACACCTGACAGGATCCTTATAAAGAATCACTGCTGAAAGCATAATGTGAATGGAAAAGTAAGGCGGGTGCGGGCTGGTCTCATCTGATGAGAGAAACCAGTAACTAGGCCTTCTCCCTATAAGATGACTGCCTTTCTCATGCTCCACAGAAGGAACTGATACTTCCCAATAGCCCCTAGGAGGATAATGTGAATTCTGGACGTCAGCTGCAAGAACAGAGGGGAAAGTAAATAATAGTCAAGCCAGCTTGAATTCCTTAATAAATGTACAATTTACTGCATTTATTTAACCTGGCTACCTGGCATACTGAAATCCTATTATTCTTTTCCTTTTTTTT
>NW_005298437.1:0-657 GCF_000412655.1 Myotis brandtii
GGGGGGGGATAGTGCACATGTATATAAATATTTGTAAATATGTGTTCATATATGTATGTGCATGTATTTATGTGCATATATATACATATATTTACACACTCATGTATATTTTAAAGCTTATAAAATTGAGATTATATTATACATCTAGTTCTTAACAATATATACATGATGTGAATTTTTCTGTGTCAGAAAATATCCTTCAAAATCACAATTTTATAAAATAATTTATTGAGGTAAAATTCACATAACTAAAATGTACCACTTTATTTGAACAAGTCAATGGTATTTAATAAATTCACAATATTGTGCAACCACCACCTCTATAAACCTTCAGACCATTTCTGTCACTGCAAGGTGAAGCCCCATGCCCACCAAGTGGTTTCCCCAAAGTTCACTTCCTCCAGTGCCTGTAAATCATCAACCTACACTCTTTCTCTACGGATTTACCTATTCTGAATCTCTCACATATATGAAATCATACAATACATGACCTTTTGTGTCTGGTTTCCTTCACATAGCATTGTTTTTTAGATTCATCCATGTTGTAGCATGTTTCAGTACTTCATTTTCTTATGGCTGAAAAATATTTCCTTGTATGTATATGCTTGTTTACCCATTCATCCATTAATGGACATATGGTCTCCTTCCACCTTTTGG
>NW_005298438.1:0-657 GCF_000412655.1 Myotis brandtii
TGACATTAGAGCCCATTAGAATAATGCCCTCTGCCGTTGTGCGGGGATAACTTGCATAGCCTTCTTACATTACATTCAGTCATTATATAATTTCTTCTTTCAAAAATAATCTTTCTACAACATAATCAGCAAAAAAATGATGTGTCTGAATGAAAGCACTGCACTGTTTTAAATCAGTCCTGGTGGGTGTGTAGTAAAAAGATCTAACAGACATTAAGTCAGTTCTATTAACTCTGCTATTAACTCTAGGATAACCTACTTTCGGGCTTTAATAGAGGCAATTTATTCAATAGAACGGAATGGTTTGACAAATACTAATTCACCAGGAAAAGATCAATTTCTTGCTTTCTCACTGTCAGTATTAAATATACTAAGTTATTCACACAACTGTCATTCACTAACAAGTCTCAATGTGCCAAATGCAAAAGATGTTCAACTTTTGTGTGAGTCTAGTTTTCTCTAAATGAGAAAATAGCTTACAAGTTAATTCCAATACACTCTGGAGAGAGTCCTCATACACAGTTGTAGATGTAATACCTCATTGGCCATAGAACTTTTTAAGATATTGTGATATTGGGTATTTCCCTGGAGTGATAAAAATGTTCTTTTCAGCTCCTGGTGTTGGGGAACAGGGTGGGAGAAGAGAAAACGACTTTC
>NW_005298439.1:0-657 GCF_000412655.1 Myotis brandtii
GGAATCAAACCCACAACCTTTTGGAGTACGGAGTGAAGTTCCAACTGCCTGAGCCACCCGGCCAGGGCCAATAAGAACATTTTTTCACAGTGCAAAAGCCATCATAAGTAGTAAAATAATTAAACAACAAGTAAGCCAAAATATATTATAACTCAGGTAACAAGCTTATTTCCTTAGATATAAGGAGAAATTATATGTTGCCTACATTGGTTGACCTGATTTCACATCCCCACCCCCATTTTATTATTTTGTTCTTGGAGAAAAGGAGGGAGGGGGCACACCATACACATCTCCAGCACACCCTTCCATCCTTGGGTGGAGGCTTCTCCGCTCCCAGCCTTGGTCCCAGGAGAGCTGCTGAAGAGACCATGGCTTGGAGAATGCAGAGGGATGCTGGATTCTTTTGCATCCTCTCTCCTGGGGCAGCATCCTAAAAATACTGCATTGTCAGTTTTTAAAAATCAAGTTAATATCACGTGTTGTGACGTTGTTTTGCATTCAGATGGAGGAAAGGCCATTTTAAAAAATCACCTCGATCAAAATCCCCAGCTGCAGTGGAACACAACAGAGCCGTCAAGAACATGCAAAGATCCTATAGAAGATATAAACTCCCCGGAACAGTAAGTACCTTCTCCTTGAGAATTGCTGCCAGAGTAC
>NW_005298440.1:0-657 GCF_000412655.1 Myotis brandtii
GAAAGCCACCTGGAGAAGGTAGGACAGGACCAAAATCAGAGACTGCTCTCCTCTGGCCCCAGTGACACTTCCTTGTGTCCCAGGAAGTGACGATCAGCCCCTGTAAACGTGGTGACTCCTGGGGGCACCCACTCTGGGGGTGCTGCGATGGCCACCGGGTGACCTCTACCACCGTCCCCATTCCCAAGGAGACCGCGCCGTGGGGTCACCTGGGCGAGCTGCCTGGCCTGAGCCCCTGCTGGCGCCTCTAAGGGCTTTTGTGCCCTGTGTCCAACTATTAGGGTGACCCTGACCCCACCGGCTTCCTGCAGAAGGGGGCCGAGAGAAGGCTCGGGAAGGCAAGGACTGGGGACGCTTGACATCAGGGGCAAAGGAGGATTTGAGAATGGGAGACGTCCGAGGTAGCAGGTCGGGGTACAGGGCCAGGGTCAGATGCATCTAATTTTTCCCCAACGAAACGGACAAAAAAGGGACGGGCGTCCTCCCCCCCTCCCTCCGGCAAAACCCAAACGCAGAGAAAGAGAAAAGGCACCCGAGGCTCTGAGACAACCGTACTCGGCGGGTGGTGCGCGGGACCAAAATAAACGGGGACGGCGCTCGAGCGAGCGCGGGAGGGAGGAGGCGGCCCCGCATCCCTAATGAGGGAATGAATGGAGA
>NW_005298441.1:0-657 GCF_000412655.1 Myotis brandtii
TTTTGAGAAAATGTTTTAAGAACACTTACAGAGTGTCCTGAGGAAATATCAGTGCACATATTTTTATGAAGTTGGAACAGGTGAAAATCTAACATTACGACACAAAAGTATAAGGTCCAATTTTCCACATGTCAGAAGATTCTCGCTTTAATAAAATGGTTTTGCAATAGCATTTCTTTGAATAGATGGCTTTTCCGTTTAGCCTATCTCCCCCAACTATGAAAGCATCTATTTACAGAACAGAAGGAAGGTCAATGAGGAATGGATTCTTTTCATGAGTTAGTGCCAAGGGAAGAGCAGTCTGAAATGGGAAGAAAGTATTAGTGATCATTTCACCATAAGTCATCGGAAAGAGAAAAAAAAGGAACTCAACGTGGATTCGCCTATAGCCTCTCAGAAGCACTGCTGTAAAAGAAACAGACTAGGTAGCTCACTCAATGACTCCTCAAATATTTGTTGAGATCCCTTACAATGTGTCACTTGCGGATTAAGAGATAGCCAAGAAGGGCACAATCTCTCCCTTCACGACAGAGGTCCAAAACCACCAGGGCCCAAGGTATTTAATTATAGTTGCGATGAATGAATTGATCATAATTTGAATGTCAAGTTGAGGTTAACCTTAAAAGAGGGGACAAACTTAAAATCGTTGTTTTTTTT
>NW_005298442.1:0-657 GCF_000412655.1 Myotis brandtii
ATATGTTCTTATATAAAGATGATGAGCCCATCGCCACTCACTGCTCTCTGTTTTTCATCTTGGACATTCACAAATAATATTCAGTGATACTCGGAATTACATCTGCATAGCACTTTTCCAAATATATGGTTCCATTAACGTTGCTCAGTAATTCCAGGAGCTGCAAATTATTATCCGCACTTGACAGGTGAGAAATCCGAGGTTGATCCTGCAGCTAAACGGCCAGCCACACTTTAGAGAGAACCCTGGAGCCATGCTGGCCAATTCCCACCTGCTAGAGTGGGATTGCCAAGTTCCCCTCAATGGGGGAGCTCCCCCCATTCTGCTCTGTCATACTCTGCTCATCTCCACCGTCCGAGGTCAAACCCCTAACCAGCCCTCCATCTACCATAATGGTCCTAACAGGGACCATTCAAGAGTGCTTGGCCAGGTCAAGGTAAACCCAGCTCCAACACAACTCCAACCTAACTTAACAACTAGTGGTGTCAACTCCCATTCCCAATTTAACTCCTGTCTCCTAGTTCTATGCCCAGGGTTTTCCTATACATTGTAGCTGCTTCTGAGATGTAGAGGAACTAACTGAACTAGTACTGACAGAGCTGCTAATCCAACTTTCAGTTACAAAGGGTAGTTAGAGAATTAGAACGGGGACTGGTA
>NW_005298443.1:0-657 GCF_000412655.1 Myotis brandtii
ACACACACACACACACACCACAGTGTGGTGATAGCCAGAGGGAAAGGAGGGGTGGGAGTAGGTGGAGTTGGGCAAAGGAGGGATCCATTGGGAGGAAAGAGACTGCTTGCGGCAGTGGGCACACAATGCAGTGTGCGGATGATGTTTTGTTCAGTTGTGCATTTGAAACCTGCATGGTTTTGTAAACCAATGTCACCCTAATAAATTCAATTAAAAAAAAAAAAAGCCTGACTATGAATCTCCTTCCTAACTATGAAGTAATTCAGAAAAACTGGGAGAAGTGTAAACTCTCAGGGTCTCATCTGATACATTTCCCCCCGCATTTTCCCCTTTCATTTTACTTTATTTTTAATAGAACTAGAAGAAATGCACCCTTACTTGATTCTGGGTTAGGAAGAAATACTGGAGGAAGATTTGGCCATCTATGCCGTACCTGTCACATAGGCTAACTGGGATGGACGGCTATTGCCCAGACCCCTTCGCTGCCACCATCATCCTTTCGTTAGTCAATGATCGCATTCCTTGTCTCCTAACATGTCAGGAAAACAAGATTTAGAACCTTCGCCTATTTCTTTGGAAAGCCTGTAAACATTTGCCTCAAAAATAAATCTTATGAGACATGGAATTGCTCTCACACTTTTTAACTTGGGGAAAAAC
>NW_005298444.1:0-657 GCF_000412655.1 Myotis brandtii
CGGATTGGTTTGGGAGGTCACCTTCCTTAGGGGAAGGCAGGGGTCTGTCCAGCAGGTTACCTCACCAGTACTGACCAGGTAATTGCAGATTGACTGATTAAAGGTTTTACTCCTGGTAGAGGCTGAAACCGTAATTAAATTAGGAATAAGATGTCTTGGTTTGGTGATGTGGAGCGTAGCATAAGTGACTCCATTTGGGGCCTGTTGTCTCTCTTTCACAAAATGAAGGGCTTTTATTTGGGCAAGACATGTTTACATGTAAGACTCATGGAATTAGAAAGTTAGAGCAGGCAGGAGACTTTCATGTGATTTCATTCTAACCTTTCCTTTTAAGGAGGGGTAAAGAAGGCCCTGGGAGGGCAGTCATTCAGCCAGATCCGAGTAGAACAGGCGTAGATTCCCATGGGCTGCTGACTCCTGCTGCAGGGTTCTCCCCACTTGGGGGCGAGGGGTGGGTGTAAACGTGGGGTGTATAAACTCCCTTCATTCCCCTGGGTCAGAGGGGGTGATGTGGGTGCCACTAGTGAGGACTGACTTCTCCATCTATTGACCAAGCTTAGCTGCGTCTCCTCAGTCTGAGAATAGAGATGAGGTGAGGTGCTCCTGCTACTTCTGCCATTACTTCCAATGATGCCTGTTCCTAAGGCTTTTTTTTTT
>NW_005298445.1:0-657 GCF_000412655.1 Myotis brandtii
GTGTGGGAATGAAGTTTGATGATCTAAGCAACCTTAAAAATGAGTAGTCTTAACTTTTAAGACTAATGACAAAGAGAAGTGTACATAAGCACTTTAGTTGGTAAAGTAATTTTTCACAAGGTGTGGAATAACAATTCTGAAACCACTAAATATGTATACTGGAATTGAACAAGTAAGTGAATGAATAGTGATGGTAGTAGACATGTTTCTCACTCTTGAAGTGGGAGGTTATAGAAATGCAAGGGAGAAGACTAGCATGATACATGTTATAATGTATAGGGGTAGGCAAAAGTATGTTTACAGTTGTTCTTATAGGAAAAAAAATGCAGGTTAAATCACCAGCCATCATTACCTAAAAGATAAATCATAGGTACTCACAACTGTAAACCTACTTTTTCCCACCCTTGTATTAGAGTTGTAGACAATAATATGAACTCATGGAGCCAACTAAAAGCATTTCCAATGGCCAAAGTTGGAACAATGTGAGAAATTAAACGAATAAAATAGTAGTGAATTATAACTCAAAAGGTAAAACAAATATGAATGAGTTTTTAGTGAAAAAAATTTTTAAATAAATAAATGGGAGACTAGACAAATGTCACCTGAAGAATTCTAAATAATTATGTAGATACTTTGTCCTCAAAGAAGTGGAACATG
>NW_005298446.1:0-657 GCF_000412655.1 Myotis brandtii
TCCAGATGTTCAGAGAGTGGGCCTCACAGATCTGGGGTTCAGATCCCTTCTGGGGAGAGGCACCCAACCTGTGCTGGTGCTTCAGAGGAGGAGCCTGCGGAGCTGGGCTCAGACCTAGGAGGCTGTGCTCCCTGGAGGGTGCTCTGCCTCAGAGGAAAGGCATTGAAAGAAGCTAGAGGCTGGAACCAACTGCTGCTGCTAAGTTACTGTTGGGTTGGCACTGAAATGAACAGCAAGCAAAATACAAAGAAAGAGGTCCCTCCTCCCCTGACCTGGTAGGGCCCCATTTGCAGAACCCCAGTGAGAAGAGAGCTGACAAATGAGACGTAATTTACAGAGCCCCAGTCCCAGCATCACCAAACAGAGCACAGAGGGTGGAATTGGCGATGAGACATTAATCCCACTGCTAAGTGGGAATCCCTGTGCAGAGCCTGGGCCCAGGGTAGAGCACAGCTGGCCCCAGGTGATTAGCAAGGTCTTGAACCCTGCCTTGGCATTTCCCTTTGCCATCTAGGCCCCTCACATTGTGGTGATCAGATACAAGGTGTCTTGAGTAATTAGTAATTAGTACAAGTTAAGTGCCCAAATTTGCAAATGATTGATTTAAAAAAATATAAATCAGCCCGGCCTGTGTGGTTCAGTGGTTGAGAGTTGACC
>NW_005298447.1:0-657 GCF_000412655.1 Myotis brandtii
CATTTAATCCACACAACACTCTCAAATGAGGGCTTTTATCCCTATTTTACAGAAAAGGAGGCGCAGGGAGATTCAAGACTTTTCCTAAAGACTTGTAGCTAATGAGTGGCCTAACCAGCAGTCAGGCAAGTATGCTGGAGATCAAACCCTTAGTCACTATGTTTATCAAAGCATAACTTTCACAATTCTATGCAGTCAAAAGGACACACGTAGTTTTCCAGGGAGCTGTGCCTGAATATTAACTTGTCTTGCCATTGACTGCAGGATCAAGGCAAGGCATTTAGCTTCTCCACTAGTTGGTTCTCCCCAAGAGCGTACGAAGGGGGCCCACCCTATGGACCTCACAGAACTGCTGGGATGATAAAAAATGAACTTATGTGTATTTAAGAAATGCTTTGAAAGCTGTAAGTGTGGCATAAATTAAATAGGGCCTTAAGGAAGGCTGGGGAATCCTTAAACCAAAATAACAAAACGCACTCAATTTTTTAAAAAAATGCAAATACCATCTAGCAATTTGGCAGGTCGCCTGGGAAGGCTGCTGAAATATGCTGAGGAGAGGGGTACGTTTGGTTTCCTGCATCTGTCATCCTCAACTGAAAATGGGAGAGATTAACTGAAATGAATTGAAAGAGAGCCGACCTGTGTTTGTGGCGTGCA
>NW_005298448.1:0-657 GCF_000412655.1 Myotis brandtii
GGGCTGAAAGGCACAGAGAGCCTTTAAACTCCAGGGCTTTTCTCATCATCCTACTGATGCTCCTGAAGAACCAGGCTGTGTGTGTCAACTGTACAGATTCTTCCTTTCTCCTTTCCTGGCCCCCACAACCATCGTTCCTACCCCCACTAGTCAGGGGACTAGGTTCCTTTCCTGGCCACTAGGTGGCAGGCTGTGTTCTCTGGGCAGCTCAGTGGGAGAGCATTTCTGCTCAAGATGCACTCAGCTTGGGTCGCAATGATAGAGGACTGCCACTGTGGGCTTGTGTAGAGAGCTTGTTGCAAGCAGCCGGAGGCAAACTTTTACAGAAGTGGTGTTAGCGGTACACGCGCTGATTCCCAGATGTACCTATTGAAGCATATTCCTAATACAAACTTGTTGGTTTTCTTGTCATGACTGATATCACATTTCCATACCTAAAAAATAGTGTGACATATAAAAGCCAGGAAGATAATCAGCATTATGTCCTAGAACATTGAGGTTAGATTTTTTAAAGATACATTATTCTTACACACCACAGAGGAGCCTTGCCTAAATATTCTCCCACCACTCACTTTTACCACCAGGAATGCCTTTCAATTTGACAGGTCATGTTTCTAGTGTCTATTCTTCAGGAATCAAACCAAGTACTGTTAAGAT
>NW_005298449.1:0-657 GCF_000412655.1 Myotis brandtii
TCAAACTGTGACTTCCTGGTTTATAGGTTGACGCTCAGCCAATGAGTCACGCTGACTGAGCTATTCTTGTTCCTTTTCTCCCACTTATTTGTATAGAGCTCAGGCTCTGTGAGGTCAGGCGATATTTGCAAAACTTTTCCAGTACCGAAGTGTGCTCTTCTACCTCACATTAGTTAAGGTAACACTAATTGCTATGGTAGAGGTGCCCCCAATATCACAGGCTTAAAACTCAAATCACAGTATAATGATGGTTCTCCTGGGCTGCTGGCTCTCTTCCATGCTGTGACTCAGAAACTCAGTTTCCTTCAATCTTGACCCCGTAGCATGTTATGCACATGGCTCTCATGTGCCCTGGGCATCTTTTCCATTCCATCAGCTGGAAGAGGAAGAGGAGATGGAAGAGCATGCTTGGGAAGTTTTGATGGGCAGGATTGGAAGAAGTAGTACATAATTTCCTAGTCCCACTTCATTGGCTGGAACTCCGTCATATTGCCAACAGGAAGGCTGGGAGAAGTAATATATCGTTATGCTAGGTACATGGGAAGATGAGTCGGCCAAATGATTCTTATTTATTCACTGATTTATTTGCACCTCATTCAAAGGAGGTGTAGTAATAGGGGTTGATAGAGGTAGTAGAAAACAGACCTTTGATTGAAC
>NW_005298450.1:0-657 GCF_000412655.1 Myotis brandtii
GCTTCCTGCTACTGCCTGTGGTCCCCACCTGGAGCCCCATGACTCTGCACCTCAGGACTGGGATCTTGGGGGAGAAGCTGGTGCTGGGGGAGCTGACGCCCAGGTAAGGCGTCCAGGTAACCCAGAGGGAGCGCTGAGGACCACGTCTGGGCAGGGCTGCTCAGAAGGTGACACGCACTCTCTCACTTGCCTGGCCAGTGGTTTTCGACCTGTCATACCAGGCCACATTGAAACCAGCTGTTAAAAATAACAAAATAAAACGGAATAGAAAAACACCAGGGGGCATAGAACATAGTAAGAGAAAGTCTTATTTCAGGAAATTTTGACTTCATTTTTATACAAAGCTGTTCTAGGTTGTGAGGTAAAACATTTCTAAGCAAGGTTTGCAATAAACGACATTTGAAAGCCAGTCTTTGTGGAAGACTTGAAAGTAGATGATGAAAACACACCAGGGAGGTAATAAGACGGTCTGGACTTCAGAAAGCTCTGTGCGGGCGAGACGGTGTGATGAGGAGGAGCCTGGCCTGGCTTGAATGGTGGCCAAACCATGCTCCCCCAGGAGGTGCCTGGCAGGGTTACTTCATTTCCCCGAGCCTCCATTTTCTTGTCTGTGAAATGGGCTAAATAACTACCTTGTGGAGGAAGAGAAAGAGCATA
>NW_005298451.1:0-657 GCF_000412655.1 Myotis brandtii
GGGGGAGGGCGGGGAGGGCCCTGGGTTACCCACACACCAGGATCCGTTTCCCCTGCCAGAGGCTGAGGCTGGAGTGGCTCAGACAGGAGCAGGGCACTGCGCTCTGGGCCTTTGAAGCGCAGGTTCTGAGCGAACACCTCGCCGCTTCCCGTCGCGAGTGAGTTCGGCTCACAAGGCCCTGCTGTGCGTTCAGTCAGCTCCTCCGTGTTTCCTTTCAAAGCTCCGGCGCGTCTCACACACCCTGGCCCAGCAGGCGCCACCCTCACAGTCCGCCTGGCTTCCTCCTCGTTCCAGCACTCGTTCCAGAGGCGGTGCTGCGGCCATGGAGGTGGAGGCGCTGACAGCCCTGACCCCCAGGGGCAGCCTGGGAGGGGGGCGTCCTGCCCACGGGGCACCACCCTCCCTGCACTGGGACACGCCACAGGCTGCTCTTGGACTTCAGGACGCGCCGGAGGGACTCTGTGGGTCGGGGGCAGGTGCACCTCTCTCCCTCTCAGGGTCACCAACTCACAGTGGGCACTGTGCACAGGCCCCGCCACAGCCCCTGGCAATGTGGGGGGGGTCCCAACTGTGTCGGCCGTGCCTGCCCTCTGTCCTCCTCCCTGCAGCCCCCCTCGCTCTGCCCTCTGCCCTCTTCCCTGCAGACCCCCCTCACTT
>NW_005298452.1:0-657 GCF_000412655.1 Myotis brandtii
CAAGACTTTTGAAAACCAAATGAAGTCTAATCTTCTAGGTATTTAACTTATAAGCCAGATTGAATTTCCAAACTCTTATAATGTCTTATGTTAGAGTTCGATCATTAACTGGAATGGAGTAGGACTCTGAAAAGTGAGATGGATAAATTCTCACAAGCCTGTGAACAGTGAACATGAAATTCTGTTGAGCCTCATTTGTCAGTACTGTCTGAGAAGGTTAGTCACCTCTTGCTCATGACCTGGAATGGCCTTCCATGAAGTACTTAGCTTGCAAGGGACTGCTGATCTTTCTCAGGACATATCACTACTACCCCTCGCTATTTCAAGATCTAAAACCAGACTAAAGACTATACAAGCTTCTGATGGTGAGGTTCAAAGTTTGAACCCTAATAAGTTGTTAAACATGACAAAGTAAATCTATGACTTTGACAGTTTTTATAGACAGAAATTGGGATGACGTGTGGGAAATGACCCTTTGGCAGCAGGACTATGGTGGAAGAAATAGAAAATTAGATTAGGTCAAATTAATTTGGGTTATTATGGGTTCACTAAGCAGATATTTGGATTTGGTTTATTAGGCTAAGAGTATAGGACTGGCTTTAACAGTTATTTGGTCGCTGAAATAAAAGCTGGATCAAAGAGTCACCCATCCTAAAT
>NW_005298453.1:0-657 GCF_000412655.1 Myotis brandtii
GGGGGGGGAGGGAAGAAACAAAATATTAAGTACTCCAAGAGTAAGCATCTATTGAACACCTGCTCCATGCTGGGTAATTATCCTGGGTAATCCTACTCTTACAGCTCAGATGAATCCAGCACTCACTGTGAACCAGATACTGCCTGATTTACATACACTAACTCATTTGATCTCCAAAACAACCCTGTGTAGCTATACTATTTACTATTTCCATTTTGCGGAACTGTGGTGCTATTTAAGTAACTTCCCAAGGTCACACAACTAGAAACTGGCAGCTCTAGGTATGCACTCTGCTAGGTAGTTCAAAGTATTTTATGTAATAATTGGGGTTACTCAGTATCCTATTTTGAGCCAAAGAAAATGGTATGTGAGCAATGTCTGGTATTTTCCCATTGGGAAGTTTCATTAATGTGTTATAGTTTGACTTGTGCCTAAGTGTGTTTGTTCACTTCCTGGGCCGCCAGAGATTTCCTGCCGGAATATGACAGTGCAAATCTTGCTGAGAAAACATTCATAGAATGGTAAGTGTGTGATTTCATTTTATTTAACCACCCAATATACAAAACAATCAAGAGAAAGGACTGGAAAGTTAAACCAAGATGTTAACTGCTACCTCTAGATGATGGATCACAGGTGGTTTTTACTTTCAACTCTTCA
>NW_005298454.1:0-657 GCF_000412655.1 Myotis brandtii
TGTAGATCAGCTTCAGGGAGCAAGTGCTTTAACAAAATTAGCAATGATGACAGTGTGCCAATTGTTCATAGACAATATTTTTGTTAAGTAAAAGTTGGGGTTCATAATTATTTGTTATGTTATTATTATTTTCAACTGTGTTTTTTGCTTCCTGAACTGAGCAACTGAAAGGGATGATTCCTCTAAGTCTTCTCCTTAAAGAATGTGAACTGCATGGTCCCATCCTGCCATCTATGGGTCCAGTTAATCAAATGTACACCATCTTTTGATCAGTAATTTAATAACCAATAAAAGTAACATCTACTAGTATAAGTAAGACATTTGATATATGCTTCATTTCCAGTTTCACAAAAGAACTGATTTTTTTATAGAACATGTATTAAAAGACTCAAAATCTAAAAGGAAAAGGAAAAAGAATTAGTTAAGAAGGAGGATATCATAGCTACATAAACCAAGTGCTTAAAATGTACATAACTTAGTTTAATACAACCTTCTCCTGAAACCTAATATAAGAAAATATTTGGGACAATTCAAGCTTTAATATTAGCAGAGCGTTTACAGTTCAAAATAGATAACAATAATACTAATACAATGTGTGGATGCCACCCCCGCCCCATTTAATGTGTTCCCAAAAGTGTGGTATCAAGTCTTTTGCTG